>NC_086447.1:68975720-69275720 GCF_028390025.1 Pseudophryne corroboree
GGACGAATCGGCAACAATTTCAGCGCTCTCTCTAGCAGCCACCATAGCAGAGACCACAGCAGGCACAGCTCCACCCCCGAGATTAGTAACAAAGGCCCCTAGCGGAGGGATAGGTGAGGTCGTATCAACAGGTAAGTACGGCACCATACACTATGCTGAAACTATTTCACCACAGGCTGTAGAATCTACACAGAATGAGGTTGTTAGAATTACTCCTGTTAGGGTAATAGCAGTGCCAAATGGGAAAACGGACACATCAGGAGCCACTCCCATTAGGAACATTGCCATGTACAGCCCATTTTCCCGAATGGAATTAAGGACCATAGTGTCTGAATTCCCTGACCCTAGAAAAGACTTAGTTGCCAGCCAAAAATACATCAGAGACCTAGGTAACACTGTAGAGCCCAACAATAAAGACTGGCAGATATTGCTGAGAGCATGTTTACCCTCCAATGTCGACGCAGCTCAATATTTAGCTGACTGTGGATTAGATCAGGATGTACCTCTTACAGATGTGTACAACAAAGACAATGTAAAAAGAATAAGTTTACAATTAAAAGAGTATTTCCCAGCGGTAGTTAAATGGAACAAGATATTCTCCATTAAACAAAAAGAGTCAGAAACAGCTGCAGAGTATTTTCACAGAGCATTATCAGAAATGGCAAAATACACAGGCATAGAGGACATTAAAACAAACACAAACCATCGAGAAGTAGCAGTATCGGTACTGATGGATGGTTTAAAAGAGTAATTGAAGAATAGGGTACAGACCACACAACCATGTTGGCGAGGTCTGTCTGTGGCTACTTTGAGAGAGGCTGCTATTGATCACGATAGGAACATCACCAGACACAGGGAACAACAAGGTGATAAATTAATGTCAGTAAGTATACAGGCCCTGACCACAAGGCAGCCTTTGTTTATATCACCAAACCCTGTGGGTAAGTCAAGTGTGGTTACTTGTTATTCTTGTCATAAACAGGGACACATGGCACGAGATTGTAGAGTAAAGAATTCACGAAACTAATACCAACCCCCTAGACAACGACACGACACACGACATTGGGATCAGGGTCCGCAGAAACGGAGTTATGAGCCACATGCAGGGGAAACAAAAAGATACCCCCCGAACAGAGACTGGCACACCTCTGGTAGTTCCCAGCTAACTCCGTCACAAATAGTTGCTGCCAGCGGGATCCAGGGAGGTCACCATACCCAATAGGGGTGTGGCCATGCCTGTAATCTGCAGCCAGTAAAATTGATTGCAAGCCCTGGAAGTGAACCCGAAATTGCAATCAATGTAGCTGGTAAAACTTTAAACTTTCTTGTAGATACGGGGGCGGCCAA
Source organism: Pseudophryne corroboree (assembly GCF_028390025.1). Lineage (NCBI taxonomy): Eukaryota > Metazoa > Chordata > Amphibia > Anura > Myobatrachidae > Pseudophryne > Pseudophryne corroboree. Next base: position 68,977,068 of record NC_086447.1, read on the forward strand.
ATCAGTGATCAATTCAACAGTGGGCATGAGAACCACTGGAAGGACAATTCCAGCCGTGGGAGTAACAGGAGTAGTCCAGCATTACCCTGTTAGCAAACCAGCAGAGATTACAATAGGGCCTTTACATACCAAGCATTCCTTTTTGCTGGCTGCATCGGCACCGACTAATCTCCTGGGAAGAGACTTATTGTGTAAAATGGGGTGCGTCATTTATTGTACTCCTGAAGGTGTATTCTTGGACATACCTAAGAATCACGCTCAGGAAGTGCGAGACATGTTAGACTCCCCATCAAAATTAATGTCACATACCATTATGACAAATAGGACTCCCTCCCAAGTAGAAGAAATTACATCTCAGATACCAGAGTCACTTTGGACTAAAGATGGACAGGACACTGGATTAATGGCAAATGTAGCTCCGGTAGTTGTACAAGTAAAAGATGGTAGGATAGCTCCAAAAATCCCACAGTACCCTCTGAAGCCAGAGGTGGAGTTAGGAGTTTACCCAGTAATAGAACGCTTGCTGCAACAGGGCATTCTGGTAAGAACGTCCAGCACTGCCAATAGTCCCATCTTCCCTGTTAAAAAGAGTGGGGGGAGGGGTTACAGGCTAGTGCAGGATCTAAGGGGGATTAACAAAATAGTTGAGAGTCAGTTCCCCGTAGTGCCAAATCCAGCTGTCATCCTTATGCAAATCCCTCCCACTGCGAAATTTTTCACTGTTATTGACCTCTGCTCCGCTTTCTTTTCGGTACCTCTGCACCCTGACAGCCAATATTTGTTCGCATTTACATACAGAGGAGTCCAATACACATGGACTCGATTACCCCAAGGTTTCATAGATAGTCCAAGTATATTTTCCCAGGCTTTACATGATTGTTTACAGTCTTTTCAACCAGTGAGTGGATCAGTATTGATACAGTATGTGGATGATTTACTGCTGTGTTCAGATTCATTGGAAGCATCCCTGAAGGATACGAAACAGCTCCTGTTTCATCTTTCAGACACAGGACACAAGGTTTCCAAAGACAAGTTGCAATTATGCCAGACTAAGGTAAAATATTTGGGACACTGTCTAACACAAGGACTGAGACACCTGACCGCTGATAGAATTCAAGCAATTAGAGACATGACTCTGCCACAAACCCAGCAGCAGATCAGAACATTCTTAGGAATGTGTGGGTATTGCCGTAATTGGATCCCAGGATTTTCCATTCTAGCGTTACCTTTGCAGGAGATGGTCTCCTCAAACAAACCTGATCGGATTTCGCATACAGACGAGTCTGAGGCAGCATTTGAGAGACTTAAACAGTGCCTAACGCAGGCAACAGCATTAGGTATGCCAGACTATGGGAAACCCTTTGAACTATACGGAACAGAAAGTGCTGGTTGCGCGGCAGGCGTACTAACCCAAAAACACGGTGATGCCAGCAGGCCAGTAGCATATTACAGCGCTCAGCTAGATACGGTAGCGCGATCCCTCCCCACATGCTTGCGAAGCGTTGCTGCGATAGCATTGCTAGTAACGAAAAGCGAAGACGTCGTGCTAGGTCACAACCTCACAATTCATACACCACATGCAGTGTCAGCCTTGTTGAATTCTGCCCAAACCAGGCACATCTCATCAGCGCGGTTTACAAGATGGGAATTGGCACTAATGGCCCCCGTAAACATCACCATAAGGAGATGCAGTGCATTAAATCCTGCAACATATCTCCCGGGTGTCTCTGGACAGACACAAAGGGTGGAGGATGAGAGTGGTGGGGAAGGAGGATTTAATACAAAGGAAGACACTCATGATTGTATGGAATATTTGACCCAAAATTTTACCGCAAGACCTGACATCAGTGACAACCCACTGGAAGACGTAGAACTTACGTTCTACACAGACGGTAGTTGTCATAGACAGTCAGACTCGGGAGACTTGTGTACTGGATACGCAGTCGTAGATGACCAAGGCACCATAGAAGCGGAACCGCTAGGCCCACCTCACTCAGCCCAGGTTGCTGAACTGGTCGCCCTAACCAGAGCATGTGAATTGGCTAAGGGAAAATCAGCCAATATCTACACCGATTCTAGATACGCATTCGGGGTAGTCCATGATTTCGGAGCCCTATGGCGCCTCAGAAATTTCATGACGGCAGCTGGTACACCGGTAGCGCATGCAGCTCACATTAAAAGGCTTCTAACAGCGATACAGGAACCCGACAGAGTGGCTGTTATCAAGTGTAAAGCACACACATATAGCCAGGACCCCGTATCACTTGGTAACAGCCGGGCAGACGAAGCTGCTAAGTTAGCAGCTACTACCCCCATACAGACAGACACCACACAACTGATGGTATTTAATACCATCAACACACAGAAGTTGTGTGAAATGCAAAATTTGTGTTCCACACAGGAAAAGGCAGTCTGGAAGGCAAAAGGATATGGCCAGGAGTCCTCAGGACTCTGGACGGATGGACAGGGTAAACCAGTGGCCCCCAGAGCATACCTCCCATGTTTAGCTGAAGCAGCTCACGGGCTGACTCATCTGGGCAAGGAAGGGATGTGCAAGTTGGTAAGAGCATATTGGTGCGCCCCAGGATTGTCATCTCATGCGAGTAAAAGAGCAATGTCATGCCTTACCTGTTTGAGAAAGAACATCGGAAAAACAATACCTACAGAACCATCTCATATCCCACCTGCCGGCGGCCCTTTACAAGTAATACAGATTGACTTCATTCAATTACCCCCTTGTCGGAACTTGAAATATGTACTTGTTTGTATAGATGTTTTCTCAAATTGGGTCGAAGCATTTCCTGCGGCCACAAATACCGCAATGTTTACTGCTAAGAAAATTGTGCAGGAATTTGTATGTAGATATGGTATCCCTAGAATAATTGAGAGCGATAGGGGTACCCATTTTACAAGTGATGTCTTTCAAGGAATGTGTAAATTGATGGGAATTGATAGCAAGCTGCACACTCCGTACCGTCCACAGGCGAGTGCGAAAGTGGAAAGAGTGAACAGCACTATTAAAAATAAACTGAGTAAAGTTATGGCAGAGACAGGATTGACATGGCCAGAAGCTTTACCCATTGTATTGTACAGCATCAGAACCACTCCCAGGTCCCCTCTTAATCTGTCTCCCTTTGAAATCTTGTTTAGTCGACAACCGCATGTTATGATTAACCCTCAGGATGATTTGAAATGTAACAATGAAGTGACTGTAAAATACTTGATTAATATGAGTAAACAGTTAAGGAATCAAAATGATAATCTGAAGTTGGTGATTCCTGATTTACCAGACAGTAATTGTCATGACATTGAACCTGGGGATTATGTAATGATACGGAATTTTCTACGCTCAGGTTGCCTTATTGACAGATGGGAAGGACCATACCAGGTCTTATTGACTAGCACTACAGCATTGAAAGTTGCTGAGAGAGAGACTTGGGTTCATTCGTCCCACTGTAAGAAGGTTGCTGATCCAGAGAGGTCCCGTGATAAGGAACAGACGGTAGAGGTTGTATCACTGGAGTGTCTGTTCCAGGAGGATTGAGGCAGCACCTGAGCATTGAAAATCACAAGACCAAAAGCAGCTGTCGACCCCCTGTTCCCTTTTATTGTTTTTCTCCAACTTCCCATCCCATCTCCCTCAATTAATTTTTCCCCCTTCTCATTCTTCTCCGTTTCCTCCTACAAGATGGACTTGCCCCAAGAGACTGTGATCCGGATTTTCCTGTTGACCATGATGTTGACCAGACCAGTCTGTACCGGCGAGAGTACCATGGAGGTCGAGAGAGGTTCTGGAATGGGTTCTGATGATAAAGATGGAGGCGTAGTTTTCCAAGAACAACTTAACCAACAAGTAAAGGCGAGTATCAGAAAACGATCCGATAGCATTGATCATAGAAGGAATTGTGAAGGATTGTTAGCTGAAGAAAACTGTATCTGTAGGCTCTGTAACAATGTCATTGAGGATGGGTGCATTAAGAAATGCCAATCCAGTTTTAATATCCATATGGACCGGCATCCATTGAGTGACTATCACTCCTTAGTGGGTAGTGTGTTAAACAAAACAGATTGTTGGGTATGCTCTCAAGTACCTCAAGGTCATAGCAAATCAGGGCTAGTACCATTTCCTTTAACGATAGGGGAGGTACTTGAGTTAAGTGGTGGGAGACCGGTGGACAGGAGGTTTAATATCTCCAGTCCTCCTAGTTTGAAGCTCCACCAATACCATGTGGATAGGTCCCTATTATGTTTTAACATCTCCAATCCCCGAAAGCCGGGAAATTGGGAAGTGTCATGGAGTAACCAAACCATGACCTTTTCGCATAGAGCAGATAGAATGACTACAGATACAGAGCTTGTACTTCACATAGCCAGTAGAGGAAAATCTTTCCGGTATAGGTATACCTTAGGAAATAGGATTACAAGAGTTGGAGAAGTATCACCAGGATACTGTGCACATATCGTACAACCTGATACGTGTACTAAACAGATGGAAGAATTAGGGTTAGGAGATTTCACATGGAAGGTGTGTAATATGGTTATGTCCTACTCCGTCCCATATGTCCTCCCCGATGATGCATATTTCATATGCGGGAGGAAGGCGTATAAGTGGCTTGCCCCAAACTCTGAAGGATTGTGTTATATTGGAAAAGTACTGCCTGAAGTAATGACTGTAACACATGACAAAATGAAAGACATACACCGTGGTGCCCAAGCTCCTTATACTCACACCCATTACGAGCACGTTGTTAAAAGGCAACTGACAGAGAGAAAAAAAAAAAAAATGCAATATGTACACCTGGCGCTATCACCTACAAAGTGAGGGCAGCTTGACTAAGGGGACTAGATCCCGAGTTTCCCCATAAAGATAAAATGACTAACCAAACAGATAAGACAGCGCTTCTCACTTTGTAAAAACAGTTTTTACTTTATATCTATTTTTAATACAATAAGGCACCGGCCAGTGCTAAATTATTAAAACATACAAAATAATAATAACATGTGTTTTATCATATACAATTGCTATATTTTTTCATATGAATAAAAATGCACTATATAAATATTTGTACTCCCTGTATGGCTTTAATTAAAAAGAACACACAGTATACAAATAGGCTTTAAGTTATTTGCAAAAAACAAGCTTATATAAACCGTTCTTAATTAATTAATGTGTCCCACTTGTGAGATATGGGAGATAGGTTTAGCAAGCAACATGAAACAAAAAAGTCCACATGCAGGTAAGTTTACGATGTTTAGTCGGACAGATGTCACTGATTAAAGTCCATCCAAATTGGTACTTTAGACCGTTGTTAGTGTAACCAATAAATAACAGATAATGTTGAATTCTGTTAATATGAAAGCATATAAATAGGAGGCAGTAATTAAACACTGCAGTCCACAGTCCACCTAAGGTACATTAGCTCTGCACCTCGGATTAATACCTCTCCATGATTGATGAAAGACTTTGCAGCCTGATTCCAGGAGATCGGTGGACGTATGAAGACCAGCACAGTGTTCCCTTGTCGGAAAAAGCCTCTCTCCAGTATAATGATGACGGCCAAGGTAACTGTAGTAGCAGAATGCAGTATCCAGACGGCCAAAGAGTAACCACAAACGCGTTTCTCCGCCTACCCTCCGGCTTCAGCGGCTTCCTCAGTGTGCAAGATGAGGAAGCCGCTGAAGCCGGAGGGTAGGCGGAGAAACGCGTTTGTGGTTACTCTTTGGCCGTCTGGATACTGCATTCTGCTACTACAGTTACCTTGGCCGTCATCATTATACTGGAGAGAGGCTTTTTCCGACAAGGGAACACTGTGCTGGTCTTCATACGTCCACCGATCTCCTGGAATCAGGCTGCAAAGTCTTTCATCAATCATGGAGAGGTATTAATCCGAGGTGCAGAGCTAATGTACCTTAGGTGGACTGTGGACTGCAGTGTTTAATTACTGCCTCCTATTTATATGCTTTCATATTAACAGAATTCAACATTATCTGTTATTTATTGGTTACACTAACAACGGTCTAAAGTACCAATTTGGATGGACTTTAATCAGTGACATCTGTCCGACTAAACATCGTAAACTTACCTGCATGTGGACTTTTTTGTTTCATGTTGCTTGCTAAACCTATCTCCCATATCTCACAAGTGGGACACATTAATTAATTAAGAACGGTTTATATAAGCTTGTTTTTTGCAAATAACTTAAAGCCTATTTGTATACTGTGTGTTCTTTTTAATTAAAGCCATACAGGGAGTACAAATATTTATATAGTGCATTTTTATTCATATGAAAAAATATAGCAATTGTATATGATAAAACACATGTTATTATTATTTTGTATGTTTTAATAATTTAGCACTGGCCGGTGCCTTATTGTATTAAAAATAGATATAAAGTAAAAACTGTTTTTACAAAGTGAGAAGCGCTGTCTTATCTGTTTGGTTAGTCAACTGACAGAGAGAACAGAGCATTTGGCCTCTGGTCTGATCCATGAATCCACCGGGATTCAGGTTCTACTCGCGTTAGATTTCACTCGCACCGCTCGAGGAGTGATGAACTATAGATACATCTCAGCGCTTGCAAATTTGTTAGATAATATCACTGAAATGTATGATGACACGTTTAGGTATACTGGAAGGGAACTTCAAGCTTACAAAACAGAACTGGTACAGCATAGAATGGTTCTCAATTACCTCACAGCAGTGACAGGCGGATATTGTGTCACACTGGCAACGCAATACGGCGTGAAATGTTGCACATATATTACAAATAGCACCGAGGATCCGGTCGAGGTCATAGACCAAAAGATGGACGATATTCTCCAATTGAAGTGGGAATTTCGCAAGAGACACAATCTCACTCTTGCTGCTGTAGGTAATGAGCTGACTGGTTGGGTGTCATGGTTGAACCCGCGAAATTGGTTCTCAGGTTTAGGAGAATGGGCTCAAGGATTCATAATGGATGTTGGGAAGTTTCTCATATGTATCTTAGGTGTTGTCATATCAATTGGCTTGATATTTAGATGCGGTCAGGCTTTAATGAAGTGCAAACATCGTACAAGGGTAATGAGTTTGAGGAGTGAGGAAACTGTAATTCCAATGGACTTGATTTATGACCCAACGGTAGAAACAATGATGTAATGAAAATGCGATTATACGGTCCGTTTCTTTCACCTGTTTTTTCGTTTTCTTCCAAGGTAAAAAGACCCACTTAGACGAGGAATTTGATGAGCCGATATACAGACAACAGATGGATTAAAGAAGAAGTTCTGACAACCATATACACAGATTTTTGATGAACTATGCCATGGATCCCCAGTTTCCCTAGAAATTTTAAAATTACGCTAGCCCAACACTTTTGTAAATCTATGGACATTGACAGCTTTTGCTCGCACCTAATGGGCAAAAGCACAAAGAAGACTGCATTCAACAGACACCGAACAAGACTTCAACCGACAAATGTACATTAACCTGACATAGAATACCACTGCATTTACCATAAGTGTTCTTTATCTTCATTTCTACAACCCTCAGGTAATGACACACATAGTCGATAGGGAATTTAGGCACAGATATCAGCAACCACATACCTCCCCCATTCATGTATCATCAACTAAAATGTGCTCCCCCATTTTGTTACAACCACAGCCGAAAAGAGCTCGGTAGAGTTTGACAGCCCATCCACAGACCCTTAATACGGGATAAGAAGGAATTCAAATGTATACTTCGCAATACCTCGAAGCTTGATGTACCACACGTACGGCACGATGATACATGACCCCCCAAACATGGACTCATACACACATGCTTCTGCTGTCTCACTAGATCATACCCTCTTCACACCTTCTCCTCTCTCCTCCCTTACCCAACCATGCAAATGTATTAACCCCTGACATGTATTTTTCTCCTTTTGAAATGTTTTAGAAGGTGGCAGTTATTATTGACTGCCAAAGGGTGGACTGTCAAAGTCAGAAAAATATCTCTATACACACTGCCATATTTGCACCTCATACAGGTCCGCGCTGCGCATGCGTACGCTCTCCCGTGCGTGCGCATACTCACAGTCGCGGGCACCCGCAGGTGCACGGTATGCGTATTTACGGTAGAGTTTATGTGATCGTAGCGTGCGACTCAATCGTTACATATTTTCACTATATAATGTATTTTGTAGATCATGGTCCCTTTGATAGATTCTGAAAGTTTAGTTAACATAGCATGTTCCTGAACAGAGAGATCCCTCTTTGCATTGTACGAAGGGTCTAACAGGGGTCATACAGTGGTGTTTGGTACCCATCGGAAGAGTATTTAAATAGCAATATTCCGGTGTTGGTTTGGAGCGGATTAATCGCTCGTGCGAATAGTTATGGACATAAGAAGTTTAAGTACTATTATTTGTTCTTACTTAGTCATGCGGCGGGAAACCCAGTATCCCACCCACCTGAACAGTTGGAAACAGTCACAGCCCACCTGTATGAATCAACCTATGACCTTTTTTTATAATGCGAAGCCAAATTCCTGTGTCCAATGAACAATGAGATTGTAGGGACCATTGAATTGTATTGTGTGTGGGGCATAAATAGGCAGGCCGACCATATCCAGTTCACTCTCTTCAACGGTTCTCATTGCTGATAATCGGGAGCTGGATATCGAGGCGCATGCGATCGTTTCCCCTTGTGCGTAAGTGTTTCTCCGCAATCATATTGATCTTCTTGTTATTGTGAGCCAATTTCTCTCTCTCTCTCTCTTCTCCTCTTTCTCTCTTATTTTCCCTTAAATAGTAATTGTATTGTATTGTATTTCCTGTGTAGTTATCTGGTTAGTTAGTCTATGTTATATTGTAGTGTATGACTTGTATTGTGTTTAATTCTTTTGCAAGTATATCAGTCATAATATATATATTAGGCGTTGGACCCTGAGCACGGTATCTGTGTATTTCTTATAGTGTTAAGTATTCTCAGAGCGTCGGTGACGCTCGAACAGCTTTAAAGGTAATAAGGTTATACTGTGTTGCATTTACACTCTATCATTACACTAAGGTTTTACTGCACAATACACTGTTTATGGTTTAGATACAAAGGTTTAACATTGTGAGCGTCAGCGCCGCTGGTGATCTCCTCGTGGTCCCGAGCGTCCGCTACGCTATAGCGAATCATTACGTTAGTCAGCAGCCAATAGCGTGCCTGCCTGTGATCCCTTGGCCGTGAGCGAACGTGACGCTTGAGCGTCTCGACTACGGCTAAGCGATTGTTACGCAACGTGCGTACCCTTACGGTACTTCATACGTAGATAGCGTGCAGTGTTCTTAGACCTCATAAAGGGTATTATATACGATAAATATTTAGCTTTATCAGTGCTGTAGAATAGAATCGTTCAGGCGCCATTTTCGATCTCCCCTGGGGGTATTGTACATGTCTAATAAAATATATGTTCCTGAGTGATCAGTCCACGTGAATGGGACAATCCCGGCATCTGCGATCAGGGACGTTAAAGATTGGGATATGTGTATCATATCGATACGGGAGTAAAGCTGGTGTGGAGCAGAGAAATGAGTGTAGTCTTTTGCTAGGGCATGTTTTAGGCGCCAGGAGTCACAGAAGTTATACTGTTGGAGGGAGGAGAGAAGGGTACGAGAGGCCTTAATTAAGGGAGCGGCTGTCTTACGGGGAGCGGGGGTAGATCTATCAACATGAGGGTCAAGTACAGCATTAAAGTCTCCCCCTAAGATTATATGTCCTTGAGCGATCCTACCAACATGTCGAAACAATGATTGGAAGAACTGAGATTGGTCTTGATTAGGGGCATAAACTGAAATTAAGGTCAGGGTTACAGAGTGCAGAGTGCCAACAACCATTATATAGCGCCCTTCTGGGTCGGTCACTGTTTTAATGTGTACAAAAGGAATTTTACGATGTATTAGAACAGCGACACCCCGTTTTTTACAGTTAGCGGTTGCAAAAAAGGATTGAGTGAATTGTTTACTCTGAAGTTTCGAGTGAAGGCCCGTAAAGTGAGTCTCTTGAAGAAACGCAATATCGGCCCTCTCCCTGCTGCAAGCGCTCAGCAAAATGGTGCGTTTTTTGGGTGAGTTGAGTCCATTTACGTTGACAGATAACAACTTAAGGGCCATGGGATAACATTAATCGGGTCGCTATGCAGAAAACACAAAAAGAAAAAACCCTGAATGAATACCAAACCTCTCGGGGACCATCCCGCAGGAGCAGGTGGAAAGAGAAAGGGAGATAAGAATAACAAAGAAAAGAAACAAGAGAAAGACGAAAGAAGCAAAGGCGCCAACAAAGGCAAAAACCCTGTAAAGAAAGGTCCGTTTGTGAGACCGTAACTAAAATCTGAATATGGATAACAAGAAACATCAAAAGAGGGTGCATGGGGGTCGTGGAAGAAGTATATAACATGGCATTGTTGTTAGGGTCTCCTGCCCTGTGCTGCCACGTCGTCATGGCAACCGGGAGACAAGTGCTAGTGGAGTAACCTGAGCGCAGCTGATACTCCGGTTCGGGTCTTTTGCTGTGCAGTGGTTATAGGCTCTGTGCACGGCAGGGGATCCGGTGCTGGTTTTTGTGCTCACAGTCTGTGAGGTCTGAGTGGGGCGTGGACAGCACCTGCTTTATAAGGCCTCTTCTCAGAGTAAGCAGATGCTGCTGAATCTTTGTTGGTTAGTCAGTTCATGAAAGTTAGCCAGTACTGTGTAGCTTTGTATTTGTTTGTTGCTTACTGTAAATAGGCCTGGGGATTTGGTATTACACTCTGCCAATCCAGACCTAGCAGTAAGACTGGAGTCAGTCGTTTAGCTTGCTGGGGTTCTGTTACTACTCTGTGAACTTAGCAAGTTTGCGGCTGTATTCTAAGACTTGCCTGTCTAATCCTGTCTCACTGTGCTAGGTGTCAGGGGTCAGTTTAGTGGCAGTAAGCTAAAACCTGTGCACTGCAAGTGAGAATTAGGATTGTGGAGACTCTCCTTGTGTCTATCATTCCATCTCTGACCAAGGAGTTTACTGCCACACCCGTTGGTAACCCTTTAGGGTTTTGCTGTTGCCCTTAGCAACAGCATTTCGGGTTCTCTACGTATTAAAACACAACATCTTGCTTTTTCCATCTGAGCAGTTCTAATACAAGGGAGATACCCAGTTCCTTAGCCTCTGGGCTTCTCTGTTCACTTTGTGTGTATTTTGTTACCCTATCACCTTCTGTGTACGTTATGTCATATTCCCCAGTTTGTCTGTGAGTCCATTTGTTTTGCATAACAGTTCAAACACCAGTACATTCCTGCAGACACTGGAGTGCATAACAGTTCTGACACCAGTACTTTCCTGCAGGCACTGGTGTGCATAACATATTCAGCAGCCCAATACTCCTGTTGAAATTTTGTGGGAATATGGAGCATACTCCTCAAAATACGTTGCAACAGGTGGTCGATCAGGTGCAGGTCCTGACTCGACAATTTAATGATTTGTCCATTAAAATGCACACCTCCCAGGCTGCTGGCGGAGCTCCCGCAGCAGCAGCACCTGCAGGGGTTAAGGAGCCGAAAGTAAATCTCCCGGATCGTTTTTCTGGAGATCGCTCGCAGTTCTTTTGTTTCAAGGAGAGCTGCAAGCTATACTTCCGGCTTAGGCCTCAGTCTTCTGGGTCGGAGATTCAGCGGGTGGGCATAGTGATTTCCTTGCTACAAGGAGACCCACAGGTCTGGGCATATGGGTTGCAGCCTGACTGTCCGTCGCTTAAAAGTGTTGATGCTTTTTTTAAGGCACTGGGCATGTTGTATGATGACCCTGACAAGACGGTCTCAGCCGAGGCTCAGATTTCGATCCTTAAGCAAGGGCGAAGGCCAGTTGAGGTTTACTGTACGGAGTTTCGGAGGTTGGCCCATGATACCCAGTGGAATGACCCAGCCCTGAGACACCAGTACCGAAGAGGTCTTTCTAACCAGATAAAGGACCAACTGGTACAATATCCCTTGCCTGATAGCTTGGATCAGCTCATGCAGTTATCCATCCGGGTGGATAGACGGCTGAGAGAGCGTAGGCTTGAAAGGGAGACTGAGATTTCCTTCCTTCCCAAGGGAACCTCAGACTCTGAGGAATTTTCTGAGGAGCCTATGCAGATTGGGGCTACCCGCCTCTCTTCGCGTGAGAAGACGCGGAGGAGACAGCAGGGGTTGTGTTTGTACTGTGGGAATAAAGGTCATGTGGTAGTATCATGCCCAGAAAAGCCGGAAAACTTCAGGGCCTGAGGGTGATGGGAAATATCCTGTCAGGCCAGAAGTCAGAATTTCCCAAGAAGACTTTTATCATTCCGGTGACCTTGAAGATCCTCGGTCAAACTGTCAAGACTGAGGCCTTTGTGGACAGTGGGGCCGACGGGGTTTTTATGGACCGCCAATTCGCCCTGAAACACTCTGTTCCCTTAGTACCCTTGGCATCGGAAATTGAGATTTGTGGGTTAAACGGGGAACCATTATCCCAAGGTAAAATTACCTCTTGCACTAGCCAGATTTCTTTGTTTATTGGAGCCACACACTCTGAAAAATTGTCCTTTTATGTGACTGTCTGTACTTTTGCCCCATTGGTGTTGGGGTTACCCTGGTTAAGGGCCCACAATCCTCAATTTGACTGGGTCTCTGGGGAGATTCTTAGTTGGGGTACTGATTGTTTCAGGAGTTGCTTGAGCCTTCCAGTCAGGTTCTCGCAGCTAAGTTTGCCAGGATTGCCAGGGTGTTATGCAGATTTTGCGGACGTGTTCTCCAAAAAAGTTGCAGAGGTACTACCTCCCCATCGCCCCTATGACTGTGCCATTGATTTGTTGCCAAATGCTAAGCTTCCCAAGAGCAGGTTGTACTCCCTGTCACGTCCTGAGACTCAGGCTATGGCAGAGTACATTCAGGAGAACTTGGCTAAGGGATTTATCAGACCTTCACAGTCTCCAGTTGGGTCGGGGTTCTTCTTCGTGGGTAAAAAGGACGGTTCGTTGCGACCCTGCATCGACTTCAGAGAATTGAACCGTATCACGATTAAAAACTCATACCCACTGCCTCTCATTTCGGTCTTGTTTGACCAGCTTCGTACTGCCACCATTTTTTCTAAGATTGACCTACGCGGTGCGTACAATCTAATCCGAATAAGAGAGGGGGATGAACGGAAGACTGCCTTTAATACCCACTCAGGGCATTATGAATATTTGGTGATGCCTTTTGGGCTCTGTAATGCCCCGGCAGTCTTCCAGGATTTCATGAATGATGTGCTCAGGGAATATTTGGATAGATTCTTAGTTGTATACTTAGATGACATCCTAATCTTCTCCCATTCCCTGGAGGAACATCGGAAGCATGTACGCTTAGTCCTCCAGAAACTCAGAGACCACCGGCTTGGGGCGAAGCTGGAGAAGTGCGAATTTGAAGTTCAGCAAATCGCATTTCTAGGATATATTATCTCCCCAGAAGGTTTCCAAATGGAGGGTTCCAAGGTACAGGCAGTCCTGGATTGGGTGCAGCCCACTAGTTTGAAGGCGCTTCAGCGTTTCCTGGGCTTTGCAAATTTATATAGACGATTTATCGCTGGATTTTCGTCTATAGTGGCGCCCTTGGTGGCACTCACTAAGAAAGGGGCGGATGTTGCTCACTGGTCTTGTGAGGCTAAAGCGGCTTTTGCCCGTCTCAAAAGGGCATTTGTTTCGGCCAAGGTGCTGCGACACCCAGATCCAGAGCGTCCTTTTGTGGTGGAGGTGGATGCCTCTGAGATGGGTATTGGGGCAGTGCTTTCTCAGATGGGAGATAATCGCCTTCATCCCTGTGCTTACTTTTCCCGTAAATTTTCGCCTGCCGAGATGAATTATGACGTGGGTAACCGGGAATTGTTGGCTATTAAGGATGCACTTGAGGAGTGGAGACACTGGCTTGAGGGGGCTAAGTTTGTGGTCTCAATTCTCACTGACCATAAGAATCTGGCATATTTAGAGTCAGCGAAGCGTCTCAATGCCAGGCAGGCACGATGGGCTTTGTTTTTTGCTCGCTTTAATTTTTTTGATAACATATCGCCCTGGGTCAAAAAACATCAAGGCTGATGCGCTCTTGCGGAGTTTTGCTCCAATCCAGGAGACCACCGAGGAGCCGTTGCCCATTGTTTCCCCATCATGTATTAAAGTGGGCATTACCCAGGACCTCTTATCATTAGTCCTTAGAGCACAGGAGCAGGCTCCTCCGGACCTTCCGGTAGGTCTTTTGTTTGTGCCTCCTAGGTTAAGACAGCAAGTGTTCCTGGAATTCCATGCCAAGAAGTCGGCAGGTCACCCGGGTATTGCCAGAACTCGGGAGTTGCTATCTAGGGCGGTGTGGTGGCCCTCGGTGGCTAAGGATGTGGATCAGTGGGTTCGGGCATGTGACATCTGTGCCCGAAATAAGACTCCTAGAGGGGTTCCTGTTGGCCCATTACATCCACTCTCTATTCCATCTAAGCCATGGACCCACATTTCAATGGATTTTGTGGTGGACTTGCCCAAATCCTCGGTTATGACAGCCATCTGGGTTGTCGTTGACAGGTTTTCGAAGATGGCGCACTTCGTTCCACTGGTTGGGCTGCCATCAGCCAGACGCCTGTCTGAATTATTTATGCTGCATGTTGTGCGTCTCCACGGGTTGCCACTTGATGTGGTCTCTGACCGCGGATCCCAGTTTGTGGCCAAATTCTGGAGGGCATTTTGTTCCGATCTCCAGATTTCTGTCAGCTTGTCGTCAGGCTACCATCCGCAGTCTAATGGGCAGACTGAAAGGGTGAACCAGTCCTTGGAGCAGTTCCTCAGGTGTTATGTCTCCAAGTGTCAGACTGACTGGGTTGCTCATCTGTCCATGGCGGAGTTTGCCTATAACAACGCGGCTCACTCTGCTACAGGGATCTCTCCCTTCCTTTGTGTGTATGGGCATCATCCTAAGGCCAATTCTTTTGACCCCCTGGACTCCACGCCTGATGGTTCCTCTGTGGTTTCGGTCCTTAGAGGCATTTGGCGGAAAGTGAAGAAAGCCCTTGTGTCTGTGTCATTAGTGACCAAAAGGGTTTTTGATAAGTGGAAAAGACCCTGCAGCTTCAAATTAGGAGATTTCGTCTGGTTGTCTACCAAGAATTTGAAGTTGAGACAGCCATCTCATAAGTTAGGCCCCCGGTTCATCGGCCCTTATAAGATCACCAGGGTTATCAATCCGGTGGCATTTCAGTTAGATCTGCCCCGTTCTTTGGGTATCAATAAAACATTTCATTGTTCCCTTTTAAAACGGGCGATTAGTAATCCTTCTTCCAGTGGAAGACCTTCCCCTCTTCTGATACGTGGCCAGAGGGAGTTTGTTGTTGAAAGGATTCTTGACTCCAAGGTGGTTCGGGGTCGTCTGTCATTTTTGGTGCACTGGAAGGGGTATGGCCCGGAGGAGCGGTCGTGGGTGCGCAGTTGTGATCTTCATGCCCCCAGACTGATACGCTCTTTCTTCTCGCAGTTCCCCGATAAACCCGGTGGTAGGGGTTCTTTGACCCCTCGTCAGAGGGGGGGTACTGTTAGGGTCTCCTGCCCTGTGCTGCCACGTCGTCATGGCAACCGGGAGACAAGTGCTAGAGGAGTAACCTGAGCGCAGCTGATCCTCCGGTTCGGGTCTTTTGCTGTGCAGTGGTTATAGGCTCTGTGCATGGCAGGGGATCCGGTGCTGGTTTTTGTGCTCACAGTCTGTGAGGTCTGAGTGGGGCGTGGACAGCACCTGCTTTATAAGGCCTCTTTTCAGGGTAAGCAGATGCTGCTGAATCTTTGTTGGTTAGTCAGTTTCTGAAAGTTAGCCAGTACTGTGTAGCTTTGTATTTGTTTGTTGCTTACTGCAAATAGGCCTGGGGATTTGGTATTACACTCTGCCAATCCAGACCTAGCAGTAAGACTGGAGTCAGTCGTTTAGCTTGCTGGGGTTCTGTTACTACTCTGTGAACTTAGCAAGTTTGCGGCTGTATTCTAAGACTTGCCTGTCTAATCCTGTCTCACTGTGCTAGGTGTCAGGGGTCAGTTTAGTGGCAGAAAGCTAAAACCTGTGCACTGCAAGTGAGAATTAGGATTGTGGAGACTCTCCTTGTGTCTATCATTCCATCTCTGACCAAGAAGTTTACTGCCACACCCGTTGGTAACCCTTTAGGGTTTTGCTGTTGCCCTTAGCAACAGCATTTCGGGTTCTCTACGTATTAAAACACAACATCTTGCTTTTTCCATCTGAGCAGTTCTAATACAAGGGAGATACCCAGTTCCTTAGCCTCTGGGCTTCTCTGTTCACTTTGTGTGTATTTTGTTACCCTATCACCTTCTGTGTACGTTATGTCATATTCCCCAGTTTGTCTGTGAGTCCATTTGTTTTGCATAACAGTTCAAACACCAGTACATTCCTGCAGACACTGGAGTGCATAACAGTTCTGACACCAGTACTTTCCTGCAGGCACTGGTGTGCATAACAATTGTAAACCTGATCCTTAACAATCCGACGTGTGTCGAACATCAAAACCAAGCCCTGCAATGGGGCCTTACACCTGTAACAATCCGGTGACTGGGGGAAGGGGGAGGGAGAGGGAAGGGAGAGGGAATGAGGGAAGGGAGAAGGAGTAAAGGAGGGGAGGGGGAGGTAAGGGGAGACAAAAATAACAGTAGCAACATGTCCCAGCCGTAACACTTTTCCGGGGGATACTAATTATAAGGTTAAGAACATACTAACATATAAAGCTTAACATCCAACATTAATACTGAAAAAGGATATCATGAGTTGGGTCCAAATGAAGGTGAGGACAAACGTGTCCACTGTATAAAGAAATCATCGGACATATCAAGTAACCTTATATGAAGAGGGACATAGGTCAGAAGGTAACCTCAGGTTTTAGGTAGAAGCACAGTCTGAGTACTGGGTACGAGTCACTCTCGACCATTCAGGAAGCGGTGGTCTGGAACGTTGAGGTTTCGGAGAAACAGCGGCAGAGGAGGGAACAGCGGTCGCTTCAGGGAGGAGATCCAGTTTAGATAGCAGCTCCTGTCCTTGCGATAAAGTTTTAACAGCATGAACTGAGTTCTTGGCAAAGACTTGCAACATAAAAGGGAATCCCGAACGGTATCTTATTTGGTGGTATCTAGGGGTCCGAGCGCCCCTGGCAAAATAAGGGCCTGGCGCCCCCCCCACCTCCAAAGAGAGAGAGCACAGCAAGCCAGTGGTAGTTGCAGGGGTTGAGCTGCAGTGGAGACCAAATTTGAAATAGGGGGGCCGCACCAACTGCGCACCCCAAACACTGGCAGACATTGCTGTTTGGGACTCGCTGTCAATGGGAACTGGCCGGTAGCAGCAGCAGACAGGAAACCGAGCAGCATTGGATCATGAACAGCCCAGTGTGGTTCCCAAACTCGGTCCTCAAGGATCCCTAACTGTTTTCCATGTCACATGGCAGCTGCACTGTGTATCACCAACTGCCACATTTTAAAAATCCACAGGCGACCTGGAAAACATGAACTGTCGAGGACCGAGTTTGGGAACCACTGCAGTCTAGACAGAGGAGAGAGCCTAAGAACAGCAAAGCACCAGTGAAAGTGGCCAATTGATAAACTATAGAGGGAGGGAGGAGAGATAGAAATATCAGAAAAAGTAAAACACATGGGAAAGTGGGCAAAGTATAGTGAATGGTAGGATAGGTAAAAAATGCTTTAAGCAGCCTTAGAACTGAGTTGCGAAACTGGTTCTGGCATTGTAGTGTTGACATAAGGACTGTTGACTTGCTGACTATGTTTAACAACTGTAACTATCTCCCTCTAAGGATGGAGGTGGATGTAATTACATTTGGGGGTGGTTCAGTGAAATGTGGCAGCTCAACCGGCAAACATATGCACTGGAAAAATGCTGTTCTGTACAGCTCTCCCTTATTACCAGCCAGTCTTATAAGCAAAACGCGTTCTGTACTTTTTGATACAGCTTATTAGCATCTCCAGCAAGCTGCAGATGCTGGGAGATGTAGTTCTCTTTGTCAATCCCCCCTTCCCCCCCTCCACACTGACAGCTCCATCACACCAATCCCCCCTTCCTCCCCTCCACACTGACAGCTCCATCACACCAATCCCCCCTTCCTCCCCTCCACACTGACAGCTCCATCACACCAATCCCCCTTCCTCCCCTCCATACTGACAGCTCCATCACACCAATCCCCCATTCCTCCCCTCCACACTGACAGCTCCATCACACCAATCCCCCCTTCCTCCCCTCCACACTGACAGCTCCATCACACCAATCCCCCCTTCCTCCCCTCCACACTGACAGCTCCATCACACCAATCCCCCCTTCCTCCCCTCCACACTGATACCTCCATCACACCAATCCCCCCTTCCTCCCCTCCACACTGACAGCTCCATCACACCAATCCCCCCTCCTCCCCTCCACACTGATACCTCCATCACACCAATCTCCCCTTTCTCCCCTCCACACTGACAGCTCCATCACACCAATCCCCCCTTCCTCCCCTCCACACTGACAGCTCCATCACTCCAATACCCCCTTCCTCCCCTCCACACTGACAGCTCCATCACACCAATCCCCCCTTCCTCCCCTCCACACTGACAGCTCCATCACACCAATCCCCCCTTCCTCCCCTCCACACTGACAGCTCCATCAGACCAATGCCCCCTTCCTCCCCTCCACACTGACAGCTCCATCACACCAATCCCCCCTTCCTCCCCTCCACACTGACAGCTCCATCACACCAATCCCCCATTCCTCCCCTCCACACTGACAGCTCCATCACACCAATCCCCCCTTCCTCCCCTCCACACTGACAGCTCCATCACTCCAATACCCCCTTCCTCCCCTCCACACTGACAGCTCCATCACACCAATCCCCCCTTCCTCCCCTCCACACTGACAGCTCCATCACACCAATCCCCCCTCCTCCCCTCCACACTGATACCTCCATCACACCAATCTCCCCTTCCTCCCCTCCACACTGACAGCTCCATCACACCAATCCCCCCTTCCTCCCCTCCACACTGACAGCTCCATCACTCCAATACCCCCTTCCTCCCCTCCACACTGACAGCTCCATCACACCAATCCCCCCTTCCTCCCCTCCACACTGACAGCTCCATCACACCAATCCCCCCTTCCTCCCCTCCACACTGACAGCTCCATCAGACCAATGCCCCCTTCCTCCCCTCCACACTGACAGCTCCATCACACCAATCCCCCCTTCCTCCCCTCCACACTGACAGCTCCATCACACCAATCCCCCATTCCTCCCCTCCACACTGACAGCTCCATCACACCGATCCCCATTCCTCCCCTCTACACTGATACCTCCATCAAACCAATCCCTCACTTCCTCCCCTCCACACTGACAGCTCCATCACACCAATCCCCCCTTCCTCCCCTCCACACTGACAGCTCCATCACACCAATACCTCCATTCCTCCCCTCCACACTGACAGCTCCATCACAACAGTCTCCCCTTCCTCCCCTCCACACTGACAGCTCCATCACACCAATCCCCCCTCCTCCCCTCCACACTGACAGCTCCATCACACCAATCCCCCCTTCCTCCCCTCCACACTGACAGCTCCATCACACCAATCCCCCCTTCCTCCCCTCCACACTGACAGCTCCATCACACCAATCCCCCATTCCTCCCCTCCACACTGACAGCTCCATCACACCAATCCCCCCTCCTCCCCTCCACACTGACAGCTCCATCACACCAATCCCCCTTTCCTCCCCTCCACACTGACACCTCCATCACTCCAATACCCCCTTCCTCCCCTCCACACTGACAGCTCCATCACACCAATCCCCCCTTCCTCCCCTCCACACTGACAGCTCCATCACACCAATCCCCCCTTCCTCCCCTCCACACTGACAGCTCCATCACACCAATCCCCCCTTCCTCCCCTCCACACTGACAGCTCCATCACACCAATCCCCCATTCCTCCCCTCCACACTGACAGCTCCATCACACCGATCCCCATTCCTCCCCTCCACACTGACAGCTCCATCACACCGATCCCCATTCCTCCCCTCCACACTGATACCTCCATCAAACCAATCCCTCACTTCCTCCCCTCCACACTGACAGCTCCATCACACCAATCCCCCCTTCCTCCCCTCCACACTGACAACTCCATCACACCAATACCTCCATTCCTCCCCTCCACACTGAAAGCTCCATCACACCAATCCACCCTCCTCCCCTCCACACTGACAGCTCCATCACACCAATCCCCCCTTCCTCCCCTCCACACTGACAGCTCCATCACACCAATCCCCCATTCCTCCCCTCCACACTGACAGCTCCATCACACCAATACCCCATTCCTCCCCTCCACACTGACAGCTCCATCACACCAATCCCCCCTTCCTCCCCTCCATACTGACAGCTCCATCACACCAATCCCCCATTCCTCCCCTCCACACTGACAGCTCCATCACACCAATCCCCCCTTCCTCCCCTCCACACTGACAGCTCCATCACACCAATCCCCCCTTCCTCCCCTCCACACTGACAGCTCCATCACACCAATCCCCCCTTCCTCCCCTCCACACTGATACCTCCATCACACCAATCCCCCCTTCCTCCCCTCCACACTGACAGCTCCATCACACCAATCCCCCCTCCTCCCCTCCACACTGATACCTCCATCACACCAATCTCCCCTTTCTCCCCTCCACACTGACAGCTCCATCACACCAATCCCCCCTTCCTCCCCTCCACACTGACAGCTCCATCACTCCAATACCCCCTTCCTCCCCTCCACACTGACAGCTCCATCACACCAATCCCCCCTTCCTCCCCTCCACACTGACAGCTCCATCACACCAATCCCCCCTTCCTCCCCTCCACACTGACAGCTCCATCAGACCAATGCCCCCTTCCTCCCCTCCACACTGACAGCTCCATCACACCAATCCCCCCTTCCTCCCCTCCACACTGACAGCTCCATCACACCAATCCCCCATTCCTCCCCTCCACACTGACAGCTCCATCACACCAATCCCCCTTTCCTCCCCTCCACACTGACAGCTCCATCACTCCAATACCCCCTTCCTCCCCTCCACACTGACAGCTCCATCACACCAATCCCCCCTTCCTCCCCTCCACACTGACAGCTCCATCACACCAATCCCCCCTCCTCCCCTCCACACTGATACCTCCATCACACCAATCTCCCCTTCCTCCCCTCCACACTGACAGCTCCATCACACCAATCCCCCCTTCCTCCCCTCCACACTGACAGCTCCATCACTCCAATACCCCCCTCCTCCCCTCCACACTGACAGCTCCATCACACCAATCCCCCCTTCCTCCCCTCCACACTGACAGCTCCATCAGACCAATCCCCCCTTCCTCCCCTCCACACTGACAGCTCCATCAGACCAATGCCCCCTTCCTCCCCTCCACACTGACAGCTCCATCACACCAATCCCCCATTCCTCCCCTCCACACTGACAGCTCCATCACACCGATCCCCATTCCTCCCCTCTACACTGATACCTCCATCAAACCAATCCCTCACTTCCTCCCCTCCACACTGACAGCTCCATCACACCAATCCCCCCTTCCTCCCCTCCACACTGACAGCTCCATCACACCAATACCTCCATTCCTCCCCTCCACACTGACAGCTCCATCACAACAGTCTCCCCTTCCTCCCCTCCACACTGACAGCTCCATCACACCAATCCCCCCTCCTCCCCTCCACACTGACAGCTCCATCACACCAATCCCCCCTTCCTCCCCTCCACACTGACAGCTCCATCACACCAATCCCCCCTTCCTCCCCTCCACACTGACAGCTCCATCACACCAATCCCCCCTTCCTCCCCTCCACACTGACAGCTCCATCACACCAATCCCCCATTCCTCCCCTCCACACTGACAGCTCCATCACACCAATCCCCCCTTCCTCCCCTCCACACTGACAGCTCCATCACACCAATCCCCCATTCCTCCCCTCCACACTGACAGCTCCATCACACCAATCCCCCCTCCTCCCCTCCACACTGACAGCTCCATCACACCAATCCCCCCTTCCTCCCCTCCACACTGACAGCTCCATCACACCAATCCCCCCTTCCTCCCCTCCACACTGACAGCTCCATCACACCAATCCCCCCTTCCTCCCCTCCACACTGACAGCTCCATCACACCAATCCCCCATTCCTCCCCTCCACACTGACAGCTCCATCACACCGATCCCCATTCCTCCCCTCCACACTGACAGCTCCATCACACCGATCCCCATTCCTCCCCTCCACACTGATACCTCCATCAAACCAATCCCTCACTTCCTCCCCTCCACACTGACAGCTCCATCACACCAATCCCCCCTTCCTCCCCTCCACACTGACAGCTCCATCACACCAATACCTCCATTCCTCCCCTCCACACTGAAAGCTCCATCACACCAATCCCCCCTCCTCCCCTCCACACTGACAGCTCCATCACACCAATCCCCTCTTCCTCCCCTCCACACTGACAGCTCCATCACACCAATCCCCCATTCCTCCCCTCCACACTGACAGCTCCATCACACCAATACCCCATTCCTCCCCTCCACACTGACAGCTCCATCACACCAATCCCCCCTCCTCCCCTCCACACTGACAGCTCCATCACACCAATCCCCCTTTCCTCCCCTCCACACTGACACCTCCATCACTCCAATACCCCCTTCCTCCCCTCCACACTGACAGCTCCATCACACCAATCCCCCCTTCCTCCCCTCCACACTGACAGCTCCATCACACCAATCCCCCCTTCCTCCCCTCCACACTGACAGCTCCATCACACCAATCCCCCCTTCCTCCCCTCCACACTGACAGCTCCATCACACCAATCCCCTCTTCCTCCCCTCCACACTGACAGCTCCCATATACACATGCCCCCCCCCCTACTGACCCTGCATCCCCCCCCCCCCACACACACACACACACAGCACACATACTGCAAATGTGGGATAATTGCAGGTACTGATGTACAGTAGTGTGTATGTCACCTACACAAATCCCCTCTCTTCCACACAAACAGCTGTCACAAACTTCTTGGGGCATGGACTCACCATGATGTCTCAGCAGGGGGCTGTCCATTAGTCTCCAGCCATAGTCTCTCCTCCTCCAGCGGTGTGATTCCTTGCAGGCACCTCCAGTAATCCTCCTCACGCAGCCGTGGTGAGCATGGGACTGGGCCGGATCTCCGCCTCCAGGGGGCTGGGCTAACTACTTTCAAAGGGGCAGAGGAGGGAGTGACTCGGAGGTGCAGCAGCTGAGGGGAGCGTTATACTGTAGCAGGAACTGCTGCAGCCAGGACTTTATTCAGCAGTCGACAGCACACAACTTCTGTCTCCTCCCCTACCCGCTAATTAACCCTGCTGTAATTTGTGCAAACTGCTTCACTCCGTGCCCATCCGGACTGTAGTGCTCTATACTTGGCCACAGGTGGCATCTCTAGGTGGCGCCCCCCTTCTACGGGCGCCCCTGGCGAGTGCCATCCTGGCCAAGCGGTAGATACGCCTCTGGTGGTGACGAAGGAGTTTCTTAACTGGTTGACGATCCCGGCGTTTCTGGAGTGTCAACGGGGCTAGATCTTGAAAGATTTGCAATTGCATCTCCTGGAAAGATATGTCCTGGACGTCCCGAGTTGCAGATAGGATTCTTTCTTTCGATCTATAGTAATGAAGGCGGACTATTATGTCTCTAGGTGGTTGAGAAGCAGAAGGCTTAGAGCGCAGGGCTCTGTGTGCCCTATCACAGAGACATTCCTTGTCTGTAAGGTCCAGCACTAAAGATTGAAAAAGGTCTTGTAAAAAGGCCGGCAATGCGGAACTCTGAATCGTCTCCATCACGTTGCGTATTCTGAGATTATTACGGTGAGAATGATTCTCTTGGTCCTCTTGCCGTTCCTTCAACAGTTCAACTTCCTCATGGAGCCTCGTGAGTTCCGTATCAAACCGCTGTTGCGACCGGCATAGATCATCCGTCTTTGTTTCCAAAGAGTCCGTCCTATCGCCAAGAGACGTAATTTCTAGTCTGAATTCGGAGATTGCCTTAGAAAGTTCTTGTTTAAAGGCCGTTTGAACACTTTCAAGGAGCCCCGTCATAACTGCTTGAATCTGTGGGTCGATATCTGTGCCCGAAGACAGAGGGGAGGAAGGAGATGCAGGGGACGACATTTGGTTCTGAGCGCCTTTAGATTTATTCCCGAAAAAGTTTGCCGAAGCCTGTTGAGATTTCTTATTTTTCTGGGCCATAATGCCAGTGAGAAAAAAAAAAAAAAAGAGGAGGACAGGCAAGTTGCAGGGATAAGGGAAGGAGATGGGAGTCCCAGCCGGAGACACAGGGTGGAGTATCAGTAGGACAGGTCAGCCACATGAAGATTTTCAAGTACGCCTCATAGCCACTTCAGAGCATCAATTGAACAATAAAAAGCACAGGTGTAGTCCCTTAGGGAATAAGTGGACAGATGGGGGTACCGATCACGGTCCAGCCAGTGACCAGGCACCTCTTCCCAAGAGGACAGCAGGAGTTTCTGGCGCTGAAAGACACGGTGGCTTTGTATTCTTCTTGGTTATTATTATTATTTATTTATTTTTAAATTAGTCATTCTTATTATTTTTATTTATTTATTTATTTATTTATTGTGGTGTTGTCCACAAGATGCTACTGAGTGTGGACCTGCAGGGGCAGTATGGCTCACTGTAGTACTGAAACAATGAGAGGTGCTGTAGGAGCTGTAGGTAACTAGTAAAAAGTAACAGGGAGATCCAGACAGTAGCAGCCCATACAGTGAGAGCAGCGCCACTAGCACTCTCACCCAGCAGCTGCTCCAGGGCTGAGAGAGAGCAGCAGGACCAGGGGAGAGCAGCAGTAGCTCAGTGTGTCAGTGGTGGCAGCGGGTTAACCTTCTTATGGCATGTCAGCGGGGCCAGAGAGCCGCGCCCGCCCGCCCCGCACAAGAGGCAGAAAGATCCGGTGGAAGAGAGGCAGATGGCGGCCACAAGCGGCTGACGGCTCAGGAGCGCCGAAGCTCCGATCGCAGCCGTCACAGCCCGTCTTGCAAGGTACGGTGCGGGAGGGAGGGAGTCAGGCAGCAAGGCACGGCGCCGCTCCGGGTGGGTCAAGGCCAGGGCTCCCGCACGATCTCACAGGCGGCACCGCTGATGTTACAGGGGCAGAGCACGGCCTGACGCCGGGTCCCCCATGGCCGTCGCTTCGGATACAGGTGCTGTGGCTCCCGTTGGTGAAGGTGCTCTGCGCCGCCGGAGCTCCGATCCTGGGTCGCGGGTGTAACTCCAGCCCCTGGCTTCACTGGGGTGGGAAGGCCGCAACCCGCAGGGACGTTAAAAAGCGTCCCCCGGCTCCGCAGCGTCACCACACGACCCTGAAGGATGACCTGCGAACCTCAGAGGGTATTTGGTGTTTGAGGGAGCCCCCAGAGAACGCGTGGTGCCCAGTATTAATCGGGGTATACGGGAGCTCAGTAAGAAAGCTGCTGTTCGGCTTGCATGCTAGGCCACGCCCCCCATAAATTAATGTTATTCAATTTAATTAGGGAAAGTGAATAGCTGTATATAAATGTAAATATACATACCCACTAAGGGAGAGTCTCAGAAAAAAAGAGTATATATCCACAAATGAACCACCTGCAATAGGGTGATTCAATATGAATAAATAGTGACTGAAAGACAATACCATTATTCTTAATATCCATAAAGGGAATGTACTTACAAGTTCAAATGTGCTCCTATGTTCTCTCCCAAAGTGCAAGTGACTGAGGGGCTGAAATATAGGGCTTATATTGCCCATACCATATTACCTCACTTCCTGGGCTTATTAACCAATAGGGGGCATCACAAGAAATTATGACCTAATTGTAGGGTCCAAATGTGCTATAAGTACCTACCCATATACATATAGTGTGTGTCGTTATTTTAGTTAATAACATGTGCATAATAAAGTGTTAATAATAATATAAAGTGCTTAGATTGTGTAACTTCGTATGGGCGGAAGTGACTTCACTTCCGCCCAAAAGACCAAGTGTGGGAATTTAATAAACATGATTTAAAATACCTATAAGTGTACTAACTGGCACAAACTCTGATTTGCCCCTCTTAATTTAGTGAACCGGGCCCGTGATCAGATGTATCCATCTGATCAGGGCGCTACAGGTTCACTCTAAGGTGTTTCACTCAAGCGCTCTGTTTAGCGCACTTCCTGGTAGTTATAACGGAAGTGACGCCTGCGTTCCACCTATGTCCGCGGTGAAACGCGAAGCGGAGGAGCGCAAATCCTAGTGCTCTATAGGAAGTGACGTATGCGTTCCACCTATACCCGCAGTGGAACGCAAAATGTCTTCTTCCTAACAAGAGGTGTAGCATTGTCACAGCAGTGTTTTAATGTTCAATATCCAGATCCTATTAGTTTAGTTATATCATAGGTGTGTGGCTAAGTTGTCCCATCCTTCTACCATGTTTAATTAATGAACCTGATGAATATTATTAATGATTCCTAGATAGGAGTATATAATGGAAAAATGAAAAAATAAATAAATGAAAATAAAAATAATAATAAAAATAAAAATGATATTAAAATAATAAAAATAAAAAATAAAATAAAGATAAAAATATAAATAAAAATAAAAATACCTAAATATAATTATAAATTGGACAATGTATATGTGACAATATGTACCCTCCTTCACCCATTTAAGTGAGTAAAGATTAAAGCCCTCGATACGACATCCACTAAGGGCCTAACATGTGTATAGGATGAAAAATCTACCTATAAATCCAAAGTGGAAGCTAATTTTTATAACTGTGAACATGTGACATTATGGAATCTAAATGTGTTATATTAATATATCATGTGGGCCATTAAAATTAAATCCTAGGATTTAAAAATGAGTCTACATATTTGTATTTGTTCCTTACAATGCAAATTCCAGTACGGATATACATTTGGGTATATAAATGTTAAACAACAAATTTAAATGGCGTAATCCCCACAATCTATAGCTGAAATAAGACTAACATAAATGAGTTCGTCCAATTCTGCTGTAAGAAGGACACGATGTCTAATCCCTCGTTAAGTCCCCTAGGTGCCAATGTATTGAGGATATAAATCCAGAAGGTCTCTCTACGAGATAGTGTTAGATCTCTATTACCTCCTCTACTATGCTGCTTAATAACCTCCAGTATGGTGAAGCTTAGATCTTTAACCTCAGAATTATGAACTTCGTTGAAGTGTCTGGGAATATTATGAGAAATAACTTTTTTCTTAATACTTCGTAAATGCTCCTGAATTCTCAGCTTTACCTGTCTTTTGGTCTTTCCTATATATGATAGGCCGCAATTACAATCTATTTTATAAATTACGTATTCAGTTGTACAGGTAGCTTTATCTCGAAGTTTATACTGGTATCCATTGTCCAGTTTAACTTGGAATTGAGACCTAGACATATGCTTACAGCATATGCAATGTTGACATGGGTAACAACCTCCTAGGTTACTCATTTTTGCTGTACTAGGAGTACCAGTGTTCTTAATAGACTTCAACTGACTAGGTGCCAACAGGTTCTTCAAATTGTTGGCTTTTTTGTAGACCATATTAGGTTTTCTAGGAAGACTGGGCCCCAAAATGGGATCTTTTAGTAATATTCCCCAGTGTCTTTCCATGATCTTTCTAATTTTTCCCATGTCACGACAGTATTGTGTAATGAAAGGTCTATTGTATTTCTTAGAACTGTTGACACTAGCTGCCTTCTCCTGAATCAATTCATTCCTATCCCGAAGAGACCTTCTGTATTTATACCCTCAATACATTGGCACCTAGGGGACTTAACGAGGGATTAGACATCGTGTCCTTCTTATAGCAGAATTTGACGAACACATTTATGTTAGTATTATTTCATCTATAGATTGTGGGGATTATGCCATTAAAATGTGTTGTTTAACATTTATATACCCAAATGTATATCCGTATTGGAATTTGCATTGTAAGGAACAAATACAAATATGTACTCTGATACTCATTTTTAAGTCCTAGGATTTAATTTTAATGGCCCACATGATATATTAATATAACACATTTAGATTCCATAATGTCACATGTTCACAGTTATAAAAAATTAGCTTCAACTTTGGAATTGTAGGTAGAATTTTCATCCTATACACATGTTAGGCCCTTAGGGGATGTCGTATCGAGGGCTTTAACCTTTACTCACTTAAATGGGTGAAGGAGGGTACATATTGTCACCTATACATTGTCCCAATTTATAATTATATTTAGGTATTTTTATTTTTATTTATATTTATATTATTTTTTTATATATATTTTTTTAGTTTTATTATTTTTTTATTATTTTTTATTTTATTTTAATATTACTTTTATTTTTATTTTCATTTATTTATTTTTTAATTTTTCCATTATATACTCCTATCTAGGAATCATTAATTATAATATTCATCAGGTTCATTAATTAAACATGGTAGAAGGATGGAACAACTTAGCCACATACCTATGATATAACTAAACTAATAGGATCTGGATATTGAACATTAAAACACCGCTGTTACAATGCTACACCTCTTGTTAGGAAGAAGACATTTTGCGTTCCACTGCGGGTATAGGTGGAACGCATATGTCACTTCCTATAGAGCACTAGGATTTGCGCTCCTCTGCTTTGCGTTCCACCGCGGACATAGGTGGAACGCAGGCGTCACTTCCATTATAACTACCAGGAAGTGCGCTCCACAGAGCGCTTGAGTGAAACACCTTAGAGTGAACCTGGAGCGCCGTGATCAGATGGATACATCTGATCACGGGCCCGGTTCACTAAATTAAGAGGGGCAAATCAGAGTTTGTGCCAGTTAGTACACTTATAGGTATTTTAAATCATGTTTATTAAATTCCCACACTTGGTCTTTTGGGCGGAAGTGATGTCACTTCCTGTCATACAAAGTTACACAATCTAAGCACTTTATATTATTATTAACAGTTTATTATGCACATATTATTAACTAAAATTACGACACACACTATATGTATATGGGTAGGTACTTATAGCACATTTGGACCCTACAATTAGGTCATAATTTCTTGTGATGCCCCCTATTGGTTAATAAGCCCAGGAAGTGAGGTAATATGGTACGGGCTATATAAGCCCTATATTTCAGTCCCTCAGTCACTTGCACTTTGGGAGAGAACATAGGAGCACATTTGAACTTGTAAGTACATTCCCTTTAGGGATATTAAGAATAATGGTATTGTCTTTCAGTCACTATTTATTCACATTGCAGGTGGTTCATTTGTGGATATATACTCTTTTTTTCTGAGATTCTCCCTTAGTTGGTATGTATATTTACATTTATATACAGCTATTCACTTTCCCTAATTAAATTGAATAACATTAATTTACACTGCTTTCATTTAGGGCTATATTCCCGATTTTATTGATTAGACCCTCATGAATTAGGATTGAGGTTTTACAATTTTTAAGTAAGTCACCTTAAGAGTGCTCATTGGTATTTGTTCTTCATATTTTGGATGTATTAGTGATTATGTATAATTACTTTGTAGAATTGTCCAACAAACCTGTACTGTTAAATGGCCTTAAGGACTTGAAGATCTCTATAATTGTCAATTTTGGATGTTATCGGTATGTACCTGTATGAAATAACTAAATAATGCACTACATGGCCAAAACTGTAGACATAATCTGTCACCCTTAATGAAATTGTTGTCTCATGATCAATTTAAAGCCATAACCTGTTGATCAAATGTCCTCATTTCTCCACGTTTTCTTAATTTACCATTCATATGTAATATGTATTTTTTATTCTTTGAATTGATGGATATGTATATGTTTTTACTAGCTGTATTGATCTTCCCTCTGAAGAAGTCCGTTAAGGACGAAACGCGTCAGGGTGGAAGAGAGAAAATATACCCTTCATTTCATCATTCGACACTAATTATTGTCATGTGTTTGTGAAAGGGTTATTTCTTTTAGCAATTTGTGCTTTTAATAAATTGATATGATTCATTTACTGGTTTAAAGTGGTCAATTGCATTGCTGGTCAAATTTTACATTAATTGTTTGGAGATATATATATATATATATATATATATATATAAATGAGACCTACATCTTTCTTGTTGAATAAAGTGACAGCTAAAATATATAAGGAAATAAATACAAGAATATGATTAACACAATAGATCTTAAACAGTGGGTACTGTAACTAACAGTACTGTATGTCATATTGTACTTACTAGTTTTAATTACAAGCATTGACTCTGCAGTCTCCCTCTGACCCTACAGTATTCCAACAATAACATTCACACGAGACTTCCATTCTATAGTTTATAGTGTATTCTCTCACTGCTGGTACATATTGTTTGATAATCCAAATAGTAGCAAAAATGTAAAACATAATACAGTATATTATTTTTAAATACTAAATATATATATATATATATATATATATATAAGAAATTACTTTATGTAACAGTGCATGCAGTAAGTTTGAATATATAATATTTTATAATTTTTTTTGTCTATCTATCTATCTATCTATCTATCTATCTATCTATCTATGTATGGGGGGTCATTCCGAGTTGATCGTAGCTGTGCTAAATTTAGCACAGCTACGATCATCTTCCCTGACATTCGGGGGGACGCCCAGCACAGGGTTAGTCCGCCCCGCATGTCAGTCCGACCCGATTGCTGCACTGCGATAAACTGCAGTGAGCAATCAGGTCGGAATGACCCCCTATATACACAAAGGTCCTCACTCACTAACTCACTGACTCATCACTAATTCTCTTACTTCCCGATATGATAGGAAGATGGAATGTGACCTAGATATTCTTTAGGTGGAAAATAGGAAAACTGCGTAATCGGAAGTTTTATAAACCTCCCCTAAGGGGATGAAAAGGGGGATGACATAATGACGTAATTACCGATGCGTGGCTTGTGTTGCGTTAATAATAACGCCCAAGCGGGCAAAATTTGGATTGCACCTCCAGCGTGTAGAATTTAATAAACTACAAAATGGTCCTGTCACTTTTTACCGTATCTGCTACGGGTGTTCCTCGAGTGACGCCATGAACCATGGATTAATATTTACTTACATTAAGACGTCTCAAATTTACATCTCTATAGATTTACCGAATTATTGACAATCAGAAACTCCCATGCGAAGAACGGGTAGAACAGCTAGTTATATACATATACAGTATATTTATACATATAAGACTCAATTGCAACTGTGAGTTATTATCAATACACAATACTGTACTGTACCTAACTGCAGCGTTAGTAGTAAGCAGAAGACTATATAATGCTGTATAATTCTTACCTGATTACAGCCAGTGACTTGTAGCTCTCCTGCCTCTCAGACAGGTGTATGCAGTGTGATACTACTGGATCTGGATGCCTTATATAAACGCACAGGTAACAGGATAAATATTTCCTGTGGGTTTTTTTTTTTTTTTTTTTTTACACTTGAAACTTGGCGTTTCAAATGAATGCAGCAATTTGCTTTTTCGAGGACAATGATGGCCGCAGTTATGAACAGTCTTGTGCAAGGATGTCCACATTAAGCTTTTGCTAGCACAGTGTATTCTTATTTCATGGACACAACAATATAAATAAAGACAGAGTATGGTGTTCCCAAAAAGTCTACACACACTGGGGCCGCGAGCCATGCTAAACCCTTTTCTTAGAAAGCCGGGCAATATAAATGATGGCAGTGGAACAATAAATAACTGCGGTATTGTTTTGAGTGGCACAGATTTCAGGAATAAAATTCAATGTGATCATGGGTTCTACTTGGCAAGTCTTCTGTTTATGTCTTCAGTCTATACTTCTGTCATGCAGTGTGGCCAGGGAGGCACGTAACATACAGTTTTTTCTGTCTTTTCTTCTAAGGGTGCATGACCACGCCTCCTGTGATTAGGCCACTCCCCCTGAAAATTACCTGGGCCAAGTCAGGCTCTCTACTGCCCTGGTTCCGATACGAACCCATTGCTGCAAACTACTGTATACAGCCATTTGAGCAGGGGCGTTTTAAGAGAGGAGGAGGCCCGTATTCAGTCTTCTCCGTCGGGCCCCCTCCTCTCTGCCCGGAGCGCCGTAGAGTCTGAGCACTAGAGGGCTCAGACTCTACTGCACATGCGTAGATCTCCGGGAAAATGGCGCGGCAGACATTTTCCCTGAGATCTCTCTACTGCGCATGTGCAGAACGCCGTGAAAATGGCCGCTGGGCCATTTTCACTGTGTTATAGCGGCGCTGCGGATGCCGGTGCTGGACTTCGGAGGGGTAAGTATTTTACAAATGGGTGCAGTGTGTGCGGTGGGGGCCCCCTCTGGACTTAGGGGCCCGTGTGCACCGCGCACACTGCACCCATTATAGAAACGCCAGTGCATTTGAGGAACAAACGTTCACATATGACCTGCCCTTTTCTTCTAAGTTCATACAGGGCCTTGTCCACAAACAACTTACTAAACGCATCACAAGAAATATACAAGCCTCTGGCTTGGAGAATTGTTCTAATAAATGTGTTGTAAAGCCGCGAGGAGCTGGCTCCTTTATTGTTGTTTCTGTGCTCAGAAGTGGAGACTTTATGAAAGCACCATATGGCGTGTTTTATTTCAGCTCAGGGCCGATCTTCTACATAATCATCCTCTTGCATATTAAAAAACAGTTATAAAATTGCTAAATAAATTCCAGAGTAGCACCGAAGAATGTAGACACACCAGGGATGGAGTTGTTTTGAGTATCATCTAGGTGGGGGGGGGACTTGGTGATCTAGTCCAGCAACTCAGTCCCCACCCAGTGTCGGACTGGCCCATGTTTCGGGGTGTAGCCAGTCTCCAGAGTTGGTGTGGCCAGCTGCCACAGAGGCTTTGCTAACCATTAGAGGGAGCATGGTCTGAGCCCCTCAATAAATATATACAGTATAGTAAATACTGCT
The DNA here is from genome assembly GCF_028390025.1 of Pseudophryne corroboree. Classification (NCBI taxonomy): domain Eukaryota; kingdom Metazoa; phylum Chordata; class Amphibia; order Anura; family Myobatrachidae; genus Pseudophryne; species Pseudophryne corroboree. The sequence continues at coordinate 69,010,077 of NC_086447.1, forward strand.
AGTGCCTGCATGATAATGTACCAGATTAATAACAGTAATGCACTGTAGAGCATACACCATAGTCCTGTGCAGTATAAGGCAACATACGTATAATGTATATAATGTATAATGTATACTGCACAGTCTGGAATCTGATCTCTAGAGGAGTAATTGGGGGGTCCAGGCAGTGACGCCTACCGGGGGTTTCCCCTGTACTCCTATGGACCAGTCTGACGTACAGTAGTGGTAAATCTACTAGAGTTCAGTTTTCGATCAATTTGAAATCAATTTAAAGCGGACTGACATCAACTGCATTTCTGTCGGCAAAATCTGCATATTTATCAGCCGCCTTGTTTCAACTTCAGTTGAAACCTGACGTCGATATCAGGTGGACTTTGCACTTCTAAACGCTGTGTACTGTAATAAAGGATTCTGTCTTTTTTTTATATTTTTTATATAGTGGGGCTACAGGTGCCAGCGGCCCCTTACTGTCCGGGCATCCTGACACTTGTGGTTCTGCAAGTGCCAGGATGCAGGGGCAGGCTGGCTGGGACCTATAGTCCCACTGTAAACAACAATATTTTTTTTACTTTTATCTCTATGAACTCTGCACCCACCACCACTTCCTGAGGAATCCGAGGCCTGGGATGATTAGTTGGGAGCAGTATTATGAGATGGCAGTAGTACCCCGTGGAGTGTGTTTTCCTGAGATGGCATTACCCCTGGCTGCTTGAGCCTGGTGCTGGTGACTGGAAATATGGAGGGGGCCCCACGCTTGTTTTCACCCCATGCTTTTTGCTGTACTCTTTTTAAAGTTTTTTACTCTTTCAAACACTTTTATCCCTAAGAAGCCTGCACAGATAATTTCCCAAACCAGAATGCCACAAGTAGGACTATTGTTTGGGCGGGCAGTCCGTCAATTTTGAGATTACATTTTTTGGTCAATTTTAAAACAACTGCTCGTAAATATACGATTTGTATAGGTGTCCATTAAAAAAGTACCAATTGTCGGTTTGATTATTTCTAAAGTCATTTTTTTTTACCAATTTCAGTTGTTTTTTCTCTTAGCAAATTTCTGATTTGTAAATTTGACTGGAAATTGACCACAAATCAAAACTGACCAAAAAATAGGAATTTGATACCTACCGGTAGTTCCTTTTCTTGTTCATAGTGGATACTGGGGTTCTGTACTTTAGTACCATGGGGTATAGATTTGGTCCACTGGAGCCTAGCACTTTAAAACCTTTAGTGTGTATGTGTGTGCTGGCTCCTTCCTCTATGCCCTTCCTACCAGACTCAGTCTAGAAAAACTGTGCCTGAGGAGATGGACATATGAGAGAAGAAACAATACAACAGCGGTGAGGCACTAAGCCAACACACAACCATAACCAAAAGGAGGGTGCTAACCAAAATAGAGAATAGCAACACCAATCCAACCAGGATAGCATAGCTATCCCAACAACATAATGGGACCGCAACCATGGCAAACCAAATACTTACACAGCTAAGCAGGAATCGAAGCACTGAGGCGGACTATGATAAAAGGAATTACCGGTAGGTATCAAATTCCTATTTTTCTACTTTAGTACCTTGGGGAATTCCCAAAGCTCCCTAATGGGTGGGAGAGTGCTGAGACCCCTGTAACACCACCTGACCAAACTGAAGGTCCTCCTTGTCCAAGATGTCAAACCAATAAAATTTCACAAAAGTGTTAGAATCAGACCAAGTAGCAACTCGGCACAACTGTAAGGCCAAGACACCCTGGGTAGCCTTCCAGGAAGAACCCACACACCTCGTTGAGTGGGCCTGAATAGACAATGGCAAGGGAAGAGCTGTCAAAGTATAGGCCTGCTGAATGGTCAACCTGAGCCAACGAGCAATGAATTGCTTAGAAGCCGGACGACCAAACTTGGTGGCATCATAAAGGACAAACAGCGAATCAGATTTCCGATGACAAGCCGTAATCCTTACATAAATCCTCAGAGCCCTCACTACATCTAAGGACTCTGGCCCAGTGGAATCGTCAGACAATGCCGAAACCACAATGGATTGATTGACATGAAAAGCTGAAACCACCTTTGGTAAAAACTGAGGACGAGTCCTGAGGTCCGCACTGTCTTCATGAAAAATCAAATAAGGGCTCTTACAGGACAAGGCCACCAATTCAGAGACATGTCTTGCATACGCCAAAGCCAATAAAATCACCATTTTCCAGGTGCAAAATTTTAACTCCACCCTATGCAAGGGTTCAAAACAGTCCGATTGAAGAAAGGACAAAACCACATTGAGATCCCAAGGAGCCAAGGGAGGTACAAAGGGTGGTTGTATATTGTCGAAGTCAGAAAATATTACAGTACACACAATACGTACAAACACCACATAGATGGCCTCCATGGGCATACGTATTTGGCTGTGCTTGCACATATTCGCAATTTGCGTACGGTCGCTTCCGCGGTCCTGCGCATTAGAGCGTGGTATGAGTAATTACGGTGGAATTTTTACTTGCATGGAAAAGCCACAAAGATAAATCATATATCTAATCCATATATTGCATAAATCCCCCACTGTCTGCTTCCTCTTCTAATAGCATGAAGATCGGTCACACATAAATTAAACTCCCAGAGACTCAAATACAATGGCCTTATTTACACAAAGCTTTGAAATTCTATGAAGAAGGCAAACACCTTTGTTTTTCCCTATTATTATTCTAGGGTAGCCCAGTTTCTGTCAACAACAATAAATACTGGATTGTCATTGTCTTGTCTGAAGACAAGACAAACAAAAAGACAATACCCAGGAACCTAGGCTGAGGAGAAACTCAATTAGCAATAGCTAACAAAAATACAAACCAGACATTTAGAAATCTGAAGTAATAACATTCATAGTCTAAACTCTTGGAGATGTATATATATATATAATTCCTAACAAATTGTAATAACAGGAGTATGTGTGTGTGTATATATATATATATATATATATATACAAACAGCTTTTGGCAGCACTCCCAGGTACAAATAACTCAGTCCCGGTGCCCTCCTAGACCCGCAGAGCCACGGGTCAATACAGCAATCCAATGTATGCGGCACTCTGGTCACAAAAGGTACAATACAGCAGGTTGCAGCAACAACGTTTTGAAGTTTATTCTTCGTCCTCAGGTTACAAAATAACAGAAAAAACACATACCTTTTTATTCCCCCCACATGTGCAGTGAGCTCCGGCATGGTTATGGCGTTCTGACGCCCATCAGTGACGTCATCCAGCCTCCCCGCCTACCAGAAGCATCACACTAAGACAGTGTCAAACTACTGTCTGCAAGTAATTAAGTGAAAATGACTCAAAATACATTTAAAAACAATTTAAGACTCACAATTAAAAACAATACAAAAATAAAAAATAAATACAAAAAAAAAACAAAAAACAGACACAAATGCGGTGTATATGCAAAACAGTATGTGAAGTCATCATCTGAACTCCACAGCAACCTCCACAGGTGCTAATAAGCATCAAGAATTTCTCATTAACTCATTATATGCTGAACTCACAAGGTACTCACTGCATGGGCTATAAAAAACTATGTAAACCCAGAGATTCGTTAAGCCCTTTAGGTGCTAAGGTTTGCAACTCATAAATCCATTTGGATTCTTTTTGCAACAAACGTAGAGATCTATTACCCCCTCTTAGTCTAGCTCAGGCATTCCCAACCGCGGTCCTCAAGGCACACCAACAGTGCAGGTTTTAGTGATATCCTGGCTTCAGCACAGATGGTTAAATCAAAATAACTGAGCTACTAATTAAGTCACCTGTGTTCAAGCCTGGATATCACTAAAACCAGAACTGTTAGTGTGCATTGAGGACCGTGGTTGGGAAACACTGGTCTAGCTGGTTCATGATCAATAATCATATATTTTAAGCAGGCTATTCTATGCCTAGCCAGCATAAAATGACGAGCGACCGGCTGGTCACTAGTGCCATGTTGAATAGCATTCCTGATGGCCATTTTATGATTGGCCATCCGTTCCCTCAAAGTGCGGTCGGTTTTGCCGACATAATGAAGCCCGCAAGGACAACTGATTAAATAGATAATAAATTTGGTAGTGCATGTAACTCTATAATTAATGCTGTATTTCCTACCACTGAACGGATGATTAAAAGTATTGCCAGTCAGGAGAGATCTACAAGTGATGCAATTTAAACATCTAAAACAACCTTTTTCAAGGTGCGAGCTTAAGAGGGAGTATCTTCACAAACTATGCTGGAAACTCCTGACTGACAAACCCAACACGTTTCGTCTTATTGACTTCCTCAGGGGTAACAAATATATAAAACAGGCTTATTTGCCATTAATAGTTTTGTGTGTGGAGAATCACAACCTTGGGTATAGTGATAAAAAAGGATTCTCTTAAGTTCGCTCCTGATAGGAGCTTTCTCGGTAGTTCCTTTTAGGAATCCTAATGGTCCTAGATATAAAATTCTGCCTTAAAGATAATTATACGAGACTCCTTTGTGGAGCTCCTTATAGGGACTATTGATTGAGGTTCCCTTTAAAAATACTGTCAGTCAGATTTTGATGCACTGCCTGAATAAGATATCCAGATCTTACAATCAGGACTATTTCTGATTCAGGTATTAGCCCGTATATACCTGAGACTCTGCCACTTCCATTCACAGCCAGAATCTCTCAGGATCCATTCTGTGAGTTTTACTGAGGAGGTTTTCATTGCATTGTGATTGTCAAATCAGCTTTATACTTTTTGAAGTATTTTTTCCTAGAAGTATTCTATATACGGGCTAATGCCGTGGCATTGTCCGATTGAACCTGGATCGGCCGATCCCTCAAGAGATGGGAAGCTTGCAGAAGAGTATTGTAAATTGCCCCGTGTTCCAGGATGTTTATCGGCAGAGCCGATTCCTGAACTGACCATATTCCCTGGAACTGGCCCTTTGGGCCATAGCCCCCCAACCCTGGAGGCAGGAATCCGTTGTGAGTAGAATCCATGAGTGGATATTGAAATTCCTGCCTTCGATCAGGTGAGGAACTTGCAGCCACCATAATAGAGAAATCTGGGCTTTCGGAGATAAGGTCACTTCCTGATGCATGTGAAGATGAGACCCCGATCATCTGTCCAGCAGATCCAGCTGAAATGGCTGGGCATGAAACCTGCCATATTGGATTGCCTCGTAAGCAGCAACCATCCTACCCAGCAAGCATATGCAAAAATCAATGGACACCTTGCGAGGACAGAGCACTGAGCAGACCATAGCCTGGATAGCCAAGCCTTGTCCATCGGGAGAAACACCTGTTGAGACACTGTATCCAGTATCATTCCCAGGAACTGAAGACGTTGGGTTGGTTCCAGGTGAAATTTCTGGAAGTTTAGGATCTACCCATGATCCGTAAACAGGCGAGTCGTCAGATCGATGCTGTGCAACAGACGTTCCATGGACATAGCATTTATCAGGAGATCATCCAAGTAGATCATCCAAGTAGGGGACTATGTTGACTCCCATCATATGCAGTTGCAGCATAATCTCCGCCATGACTTTGGTGAATACCCTTAGAGCTGTGGACAGGCCAAAGGGCAGGGCCCGAAAACTGGAAATGGTCGTGCAAGATGGCAACCCTGAGGTAAGCCTGATGAGGGGGCCACATGGGAATTTGTTGGTAAGCATCCTTGATATCTAGGGATACCAGGAATTCCCCCTCTTCCAGACCAGACACCACTGCCCGCAGGGATTCAATCTTGAATGTGAACACCCGCAGATACGGGTTTAGAGACTTCAGATTTAAGATGGGTCGCATCGAACCGTCTGGGTTTGGAATTACAAAAAGACTGGACTAAATTCCCCTGTTGTGTAACGGAGGAGGTACAGGAACCACCACCCCTGTCAACAAAAGTTTTTGAATGCCCAATTTGAAAAATCTGTGAGAGGAAGTGCTTAAAATTCCAGCCGGTATCCTTGGGAAATGAGGGCCCCCACCTAAGGATCCCGGCAGGACTTCGCCCACACGTGGGCGAAGTGTTGAAGACGAGCACCTACCAGAAAATCACCTTGTTGCTGGGGCAAACCGTCACGCGGAAGGTTTAGCAGCAGGGGATCCGGTGGTCTGGTCCAGGGAGGCAGCAGATGCAGGTTTATGAGACTTACCACAAGATACTCTTGGAGTGGTGGAGACGCCCCGGCTCCTGCCTCTGAACCTTGCCACATGAAAGGAATGCAAGGAGGGTCCTGTGTAAGAACGTCTAGCAGGTGGCGCAGCTGATGGCAGATACGTAGACTTACCCGCCGTTGCCTGGGAGATCCATTTATTTAATTCATCCCCAAACAAGCCAGCACACACATGCACACACTAAAGGTTTTAAAGTGCCAGGCTACAGTGGACCCGATCTATACCCCATGGTACTAAAGTACAGAACCCCAGTATCCACTAGGACTTCAGAGAATTGTATCTTTAGTAAACGTGCCCCCAGTTATCCACCCATGCTATGCAATATCTAAAATCATTTGCAGCCTTTTCAACCTTAGACCTCCGTGGAGCCTTGAGTCACATTGCTCTTATCATTGAGACACACTCCTTCTACTCATCCGTCCCTCTGGTGCAGTTTTTTTCTCCACAGAATTTAATGTGTAACAACCCCTGGATTCCGGTAACTCCACGGCTACTCTCCAGTCCCCTGTTGAATGGAAGGACTTTGGTCATGTAGAGTATTACTATGGGCATGACAGTGGGGAAACTATTACTGTCCAGCAGGACTACCCAGGCTGAAGAACGTGAACATTCTTCCAGGGCTACATGGAGAATATATGACTTAGATATGTCTTATGCTTAGAATCATTCAATCCTATTGGCATATTGCTACTAAACTGTGCGGACACTCAGCGTACCAATCTGCAGCTGTGAATGCATTTCCCTACATCTCTGAGGCAGGACCTGTGCCCAGTGCACTACAATACACGGCATTAGTAATTAGCTGCCTGACTACATTTATCTGTCTGTAAGATACTTGACTTATGGACTCGTTATGTCATCTTATCGTCAGCCTCTAATGGTATGTTCTTGTTATACCAATAATAAGATTTAGGTATTACTGCCCTGGAAGCTGCGCTGCTGTCTCCCCATAAATACAGTTGCATGAGAATGGTCCATATAACTCCTTGACCTGACACTGACCATTGACGGATCAAACTTCATCTTCGGTGTTATATGAAACATGAAATGATGGTGATGCTGACACCTGCCGATGATGAAAGCGTTAGGTGACGGGATTCTGTATCAGGCTCCACTAATTAGCTAACAACTGCTATGACTTCTGTGTTTGATCACTTGCTCATGTTATGTTTATTTTTTCCATTTTACCATGATAAATTGTTTCACTCCTCTATTTTCATTGAGAGTGGTGATGTAATGTCAACATATCACAGGATTGTCTGACAGAGCATGATTCATTGAGATTAACAGTGCGACTGAACTGACAAGGCACTGCTCACCTCCAATCATACCGCCCCCCTATAGTATGGATCTATCAGCGTTAGAGAGGCACAAGATGGTGCATAGCACACATCATTATGATAAATTCTGCTCCATCTGCATATTGGTGTCCTCTGTGTTACTCTCTGATGGTTTCATGCTAGTTGAGACATATTTAGTGTGATCAAGAGTCCTTTAGCGTACTACTATACAAATATGAAGAACAGAAGTACAGCTCAAGGTTCACAGACTGTACAAACACACAAAAGTGCAGTGAAAATGCTGACTTGTGACATTACATGAATACTTTTGTTGAGATACCATTCCCCAGTTGTGTGGGAGAACAGCCTTTTACCTTAAGACAAAGAGCTTGCACTCTGTACTAACAAATGTAATAAATGAATTAAGCCCATGAAAAGGACCAATATCCTATAAGAAAAACATAACCGTTTAAATTAATGGAAGAAGTGGAAGCTAGTTGTACTTTGATGGGACGATACGCTGTTGCTACCTACGCGTTTCATGGACGTGTTCCCAGAGACTGTGAAACGTGCTTGCTGACCATGAACAGAAACCTGCTGATGTGAAGAAGCATTGTGGGCTGCAGACTCTGCATTTATAAATTGCCCTCTAGGGCCTTTCACAAGAGGGCAACTACAGTACTTCATAAAAAGTCAATAACAGCCATTGGTTTGGGTTCACTACGGTATGCCGGCGGTCGGGCTCCCCGACGACCAGCATACCGGCGCTGGGAGGCCGACCGCCGGCTTACTGACAGTGTGGCAAGCGCAAATAAGCACATTGCGGGCTCGCCACGCTATGGGCATGGTGGCGGGCTACGCGCGCACCGCTATTTTATTCTCCCTCCAGGGGGGCCTTGGACCCCCACGAGGGAGAATAGGTGTCGGTATGCCGGCTGTCGGGATCCCGGCGCCAGTATACTGTGCGCCGGGATCCCGACAGCCGGCATACTGAAGTCCACCCATTGGTTTAATGCATCTTTTAATTTACTTTACAGATGTTAGGGTCTCCTGCCCTGTGCTGCCACATCGTCATGGCAACCGGGAGACAAGTGCTAGCGGAGTAACCTGAGCGCAGCTGATACTCCGGTTCGGGTCTTTTGCTGTGCAGTGGTTACAGGCTCTGTGCAAGGCAGGGGATCCGGTGCTGGTTTTTGTGCTCACAGTCTGTGAGGTCTGAGTGGGGCGTGGACAGCACCTGCTATATAAGGCCTCTTCTCAGGTTAAGCAGATGCTGCTGAATCTTTGTTGGTTAGTCAGTTCCTGAAAGGTAGCCAGTACTGTGTAGCTTTGTATTTGTTGTTGCTTACTGCAAATAGGCCTGGGGATTTGGTACTACACTCTGCCAATCCAGACCTAGCAGTAAGACTGGAGTCAGTCGTTTAACTTGCTGGGGTTCTTTTGCTACTCTGTGAATTTAGCAAGTTTGCGGCTGTATTCTCAGACTTGCCTGCCTAAATCCTGTCTCACTGTGCAAGGTGTTCAGGTGTCAGTTTAGTGGCAGTAAGATGAACCTTTGCACTGCAAGTGAGGATTAGGATTGTGGAGACTCTCCTTGTGTCTATCATTCCATCTCTGACCAAGGAGTTTACTGCCACACCCGTTGGTAACCCTTTAGGGTTTTGCTGTTGCCCTTAGCAACAGCATTTCGGGTTCTCTACGTATTAAAACACAACATCTTGCTTTTTCCATCTGAGCATTACTAATACTAGGGAGACACCCAGTTTCTTAGCCTCTGGGCTTCTCTGTTCACTTTGTGTTTATTTTGTTACCCTATCACCTTCTGTGTATGTAATCTCATATTCCCCAGTCTATCTGTGAGTTCATTTGTTTTGCATTCCTATCCATTCAGACACCAGTACATTCCTGCAGGCACTGGTGTGCATAACAGTTCAAACACCAGTACATTCCTGCAGGCACTTGTGTGCATAACAGTTCAGACACCAGTACATTCCTACAGACACTGGTGTGCATAACATATTCAGCAGCCTAATACTCCTGTTGAAATTTTGTGGGAATATGGAGCATACCCCTCAAAATACGTTGCAACAGGTGGTCGATCAGGTGCAGGTCCTGACTCGACAATTTAATGATTTGTCCATTAAAATGCACACCTCCCAGGCCGCTGGCGTAGCTCCCGCAGCAGCAGCACCTTCAGGGGTTAAGGAGCCGAAAGTAAATCTCCCGGATTGTTTTTCTGGAGATCGCTCGCAGTTCTTTTGTTTCAAGGAGAGCTGCAAGCTATACTTCCGGCTTAGACCTCAGTCTTCTGGGTTGGAGATTCAGCGGGTGGGCATAGTGATTTCCTTGCTACAAGGAGACCCACAGGTCTGGGCATATAGGTTGCAGCCTGACTGTCCGTCGCTTAAATTGTTGATGCTTTTTTTACGGCACTGGGCATGTTGTATGATGACCCTGACAAGACGGCCTCAGCCGAGGCTCAGATTTCGATCCTTAAGCAAGGGCGAAGGCCAGTTGAGGTTTACTGTACGGAGTTTCGGAGGTTGGCCCATGATACCCAGTGGAATGACCCAGCCCTGAGACACCAGTACCGAAGAGGTCTGTTAGGCGCCGGGGTCCGCTCGTCGCTGCGGCCCGGCGCACAGATCTCTCAGGGGAAATCACCAGTAGATGTACAGGGTCATCAGGAGTTCTTGGTGGAGAAAGTTCTCGATTCCAAATTGTCCCGGGGTCGGCTTTATTTTTTGGTACACTGGAGAGGCTATGGTCCAGAAGAAAGGTCTTGGGTCCTGGATAAGGATCTCCATGCCCCGAGGCTCAAGAGGGCATTTTTTCGGGAATTTCCTCGAAAACCTGGCTTTAGGGGTTCCTTGACCCCTCCTCAAGGGGGGGGTACTGTTAGGCGCCGGGGTCCGCTCGTCGCTGCGGCCCGGCGCCTAGCAACCAGGGACGCTGTGCGCGTTCAGCCGCCGGCTCCCTGGCAACGCTAGACGCCGGGCGCACGGAGCCGCACGGACCTTAGCAACGGGGACGCCACTTGCGGACTGCGTTCCCCGTTGCTAGGTTCAATTGTAATTAATCACTGATCTGTTTCCCTGGCCATGCAGCTTGGCAGCTGCATGGCATTTAATCCAATCAGCCTCCAAACAGCTGATTGGAGGACTCCCTGTTAAGATCACTTCCTGGGCTTCTCACAGATGCCGGTAATAGCTTCCTGTTTGCTGTATCTGTTTGCAGAGAGTGTTCCAGTCCTGCTGTATCCGGTCGTTCCTATCCTCAGTAGTCCAGTACTCGGAAGTTGTCATCTGTTCCTGGAGTCCAGACCGAGCACCTTTAACATCCTGTGGTGTTCGTGAGTCGCGGCGTAGCCGTGTGTTGCGGCTTGACCGCTCACTATTTATTATTTGTTATTTATGTTTCGGAGCTTTTGCGGAGGATTCCGCTCCCACAAATCCACTCTGGTATCCAGCGGTGCTGGGTAGGAGTAACGGACTAGTGGATTTTGGTTGTTCTTTTCCCTGGCGGTTTGTCCGCACATACTTCTGGTTTTGTTAGTTAGCTTGTAGCCCCTGGCCTGGTTGTTTAGTCAGAGGGCCCCTTGTTATCACCCTGTCTCGGATTTCCCTTTGTCTCCCATTAAGACCTGAGTGGGCATCGGAGTTGGGCAGACATAATCCGCCCTTCAAACGCGGCTGCCATGGGCTCAAGCAACCATAGTCTCGCAGGGGATTTCTGACAACACGGGCGAGACAACGGAGTTAGGGCGCCAGGGGTTACTAGGCTTTCCAGCTCCCGTAATCAGCATTCCCTTCCAGTACTCTGGCCTTTGTCGCAAGATCTCCTCTGGTCAGAAGTACGGGAATCATAACATTATTACCGGCCAGAACCAAAACTTAAAATTAAACAGGGTTTGATTTTTTCTCTTATTCAGTTTGGTAAGAATTGTCGGCCTCATGAATCCCACTGGTTTAGGGCCAAATCCTGGCCAGCTTCTAGTTAGCCAGATTCAAGAACTTACTCAAATGGTTCAGGATCTTTCCCTTCGGGTGAGGTCGCAGGAAGATCTTTTACGAACTTCCCCGAGGGTAGTCCCTGAACCGAAAATGCATTTGCCTGACCGTTTTTCTGGTGATAGGAAGCAGTTTTTTAATTTTAAAGAGTCTTGTAAACTTTATTTTCGTTTAAGACCAATTTCCTCAGGTACTGAATCTCAACGGGTTGGAATTGTTATTTCTTTGCTCCAGGGGGATCCCCAAACCTGGGCTTTTGGTTTAAAAGCAGAGGATCCGGCATTGTTATCAGTAGACGCCTTTCTGGGGTCTTTAGGGCTGTTGTATGATGACCCTGATAGAGAGGCATCCGCCGAGAGTCAGTTACGTGCTCTCAGACAGGGTAGGAATCCCGCAGAGGTTTATTGTACAGAGTTTCGCCGTTGGTCGAACGACTGTGGCTGGAATGACCCAGCCCTGCGCAGTCAGTTTCGCCTCGGCTTATCTGAGTCTATAAAAGACAGTCTCCTTCAGTATCCCGCTCCTGAGACTCTCGATAAACTCATGGAGCTTTCTATTAAGATTGATCGTCGTCTCAGAGAGCGGAGGGCTGAAAAAGGAGCACCTGTCAGGTCTACTCCTAGTGTTTTTTCCATTCCTGAGGACATAGAGGAGCCCATGCAGATGGGTCTCTCCAAGCTGTCTCCAGAAGAAAGAACCAGAAGGCAAAATTCTGGTCTTTGTTTGTACTGTGGGGGTAAGGGACATTTTGTCCGTAATTGTCCGAACAAGTCGGGAAACGCCTCGACCAAGTGAATTGTGAGGGGGTTCACTTTGGTCTGCAGCTTATCTCCTCGAATAATTCCCTGTTAGTCCCAGCTAAAGTTTCCTTTGGCAGCCTCTGTTCTTCGGTGTCGGCTTTTGTTGACAGTGGAGCTGCAGGGAACTTTATGGACTTAACATGGGCCAAGGCCTTAGGTATTCCTCAGTTAACCTTGGGTAGGTGTATCACCATGCATGGTTTAGATGGGAGTCCCTTGTCCAATGGGGTTATTTCCCTCTGTACACCCCCTGTTTTACTTTCGGTAGGAGCCCTTCATTCTGAAAAGATTGAATTTTTCCTTACCCATTGCCCAGCAGTTCCAGTGGTTCTGGGTCACCCTTGGCTGGCCTTTCATAATCCCATCATTGATTGGCAGTCGGGGGAGATCTCACAATGGGGTACCATCTGTAATAAGGAATGTATTACGTTTCCCATCAGAATAGCTGCTGCCATTCCCGAACCCATTCCCGTGGAATACCAGGACTTTGTTGATGTATTTTCCAAGGGCAATGCGGACATTCTGCCTCCCCATCGGCCTTATGATTGTGCTATTGAGCTAATTCCTGGTGCCACGTTGCCAAAGGGAAGGTTATATGCATTGTCTGGACCAGAAACTGTGGCCATGAATGAGTATGTTAAAGAGAGCCTGGGGAAAGGATTCATCAGACCATCTAAATCCCCTTTAAGTGCAGGCTTCTTCTTTGTGGAGAAGAAAGATGGATCACTCAGACCTTGCATTGACTTTAGAGCCTTGAATAAGATCTCAGTTAAAAATACTTACCCTTTGCCGCTGATTTCGGTCCTCTTTGATCAGCTACGTTCGGCTGTGATTTTTTCTAAGATTGACCTGAGAGGAGCGTATAACCTCATCCGAATCAAGTCAGGAGATGAGTGGAAAACGGCGTTCAGTACTCAGTCGGGTCACTACGAGTATCTGGTGATGCCGTTCGGCTTGTCTAACGCTCCGGCAGTTTTTCAGGATCTCATTAACGATGTGCTCCGTGATTTTCTTGGAAGATTCGTGGTCGTTTACTTAGACGATATCTTGATCTATTCTGACTCTATTGAACAACATGTTACCCAGGTGCGTCAGGTTCTTAAAAAATTACGTGAAAATCACCTATATGCCAAGTTGGAGAAGTGTGAGTTTCATGTCACGGAGGTATCCTTTTTAGGGTACATTATTTCCCCTCGGGGATTCTGTATGGAACCAAAGAAGCTCCAAGCCATCCTTAGTTGGGCGCAACCCACCAACTTAAAAGCAATTCAGCGCTTTTTAGGGTTTGCGAATTATTATAGAAGATTTATTCATTCTTTTTCCGACCTGGTTGCTCCCATTGTGGCACTGACTAAGAAGGGAGCGGATCCAACCAACTGGTCACGTGAAGCTGAGTTATCCTTTCAGGCCTTAAAACAAGCTTTCATCTCAGCCCCAGTCCTCAGACATCCCAACCCAGAATTGCCCTTCATTGTTGAGGTTGATGCCTCGGAGGTTGGAGTGGGGGCTATCCTGTCTCAGAAGGATCCGGACTCTCTAGAATTACATCCTTGTGCTTTTATGTCCAGGAAATTCTCATCTGCTGAATCCAACTACGATGTTGATAACTGGGAGTTACTGGCTATTAAATGGGCTTTCGAGGAGTGGAGGCATTGGCTGGAAGGAGCAACACATACCATTTCAGTATTGACTGACCACAAAAATCTTCAGTACATCGAATCAGCTAAACGGCTGAATGCCCGGCAGGCTCGTTGGGCTTTATTTTTTACTCGTTTCAAGTTTATTATCACCTTCAGGCCAGGTTCCAAGAATACCAAGGCGGATGCCCTGTCACGCAGTTTTCTTCCAGTTCATAATAACAGTCCTGTTACTCCCATACTTCCGTCTTCAGTCATTCGGGCAGGCCTCACACAAGATTTATTTACCCAGTTAAAGCAGCTTCAACATCAAGCTCCTGGAAATACTCCTGCTGGTCGTCTTTATGTCCCTGAGTTTTTGAGAGCAACTGTTTTGACTGAGTTTCATGATAGCAAAGTTGCCGGGCATCCGGGGATCTCTAAGACTTTGGAATTAGTCTCCCGCTCAGTATGGTGGCCTGGTCTTTCTAAAGACATTAAGGAGTTTGTTTTTTCTTGTCAGGTCTGTGCACAGCATAAAGTTCCCCGTTCCTTGCCTATCGGGCAACTTATGCCCTTAAATGTTCCTCTCAGGCCATGGTCTCATATTTCCATGGATTTTGTGGTAGACCTCCCTCTGTCAGCCGGATTCTGAGTCATATGGGTAGTAGTGGACCGTTTTAGCAAGATGGCCCATTTCATTGCTCTTCCCCGACTGCCATCTGCCCAGGGATTGGCAGTTTTGTTCCTCCGCCATGTTTTCAGACTCCATGGGTTACCCACTGATATTGTTTCTGATCGGGGTCCACAATTCATTGCACCATTTTGGAAGTCTTTTTGTGCCTCGTTAAAGATGAAATTGTCTTTAACGTCCGGCTACCATCCCCAATCCAACGGGCAGACCGAGCGAGTTAATCAATCATTAAAACAGTATTTGCGTTTGTACTCAGCCAAACTCCAGAATGATTGGTCCGAGTTTCTTCCTTTGGCGGAGTTTGCTTACAACAATTCCTGTCATTCCTCCACCAATGTGTCTCCATTCTTTTCAGTTTTTGGTTTTCACCCCAGAGCTAATTCTTTTTTTCAACATTCCTCTGTCTCCTCGCTAACCTTAACCTCTCATCTCAGACTCATTTGGAGAAAAGTGCACCTTGCTCTCAGAAAAGCGGCATTTCGAGAGAATTTTTTTTCTGACAGGCTCCGTCGGCCTTGCACTTTTAAGGTAGGAGATAGGGTATGGTTGTCGACTCGTAACATTAAACTTCGACAAACCTCAGCTAGATTGGGCCCCAAATTTATTGGACCATTTCACATTACAAAAAAAGATCAATCCAGTTGCTTTCCGGTTACGTTTACCAAGAGCTCTCCGGATCGGAAATACGTTCCATTGCTCCTTGTTGAAACCATACGTTTCTTCCAGTAGATTTCCTCGGAAGATCTCTCAGGGGAAATCACCAGTAGATGTACAGGGTCATCAGGAGTTCTTGGTGGAGAAAGTTCTCGATTCCAAATTGTCCCGGGGTCGGCTTTATTTTTTGGTACACTGGAGAGGCTATGGTCCAGAAGAAAGGTCTTGGGTCCTGGATAAGGATCTCCATGCCCCGAGGCTCAAGAGGGCATTTTTTCAGGAATTTCCTCGGAAACCTGGCTTTAGGGGTTCCTTGACCCCTCCTCAAGGGGGGGGTACTGTTAGGCGCCGGGGTCCGCTCGTCGCTGCGGCCCGGCGCCTAGCAACCAGGGACGCCGTGCGCGTTCAGCCGCCGGCTCCCTGGCAACGCTAGACGCCGGGCGCACGGAGCCGCACGGACCTTAGCAACGGGGATGCCACTTGCGGACTGCGTTCCCCGTTGCTAGGTTTAATTGTAATTAATCACTGATCTGTTTCCCTGGCCATGCAGCTTGGCAGCTGCATGGCATTTAATCCAATCAGCCTCCAAACAGCTGATTGGAGGACTCCCTGTTAAGATCACTTCCTGGGCTTCTCACAGACGCCGGTAATAGCTTCCTGTTTGCTGTATCTGTTTGCAGAGAGTGTTCCAGTCCTGCTGTATCCGGTCGTTCCTGTCCTCAGTAGTCCAGTACTCGGAAGTTGTCATCTGTTCCTGGAGTCCAGACCGAGCACCTTTAACATCCTGTGGTGTTCGTGAGTCGCGGCGTAGCCGTGTGTTGCGGCTTGACCGCTCACTATTTATTATTTGTTATTTATGTTTCGGAGCTTTTGCGGAGGATTCCGCTCCCACAAATCCACTCTGGTATCCAGCGGTGCTGGGTAGGAGTAACGGAGTAGTGGATTTTGGTTGTTCTTTTCCCTGGCGGTTTGTCCGCACATACTTCTGGTTTTGTTAGTTAGCTTGTAGCCCCTGGCCTGGTTGTTTAGTCAGAGGGCCCCTTGTTATCACCCTGTCTCGGATTTCCCTTTGTCTCCCATTAAGACCTGAGGGGGCATCGGAGTTGGGCAGACATAATCCGCCCTTCAAACGCGGCTGCCATGGGCTCAAGCAACCATAGTCTCGCAGGGGATTTCTGACAACACGGGCGAGACAACGGAGTTAGGGCGCCAGGGGTTACTAGGCTTTCCAGCTCCCGTAATCAGCATTCCCTTCCAGTACTCTGGCCTTTGTCGCAAGATCTCCTCTGGTCAGAAGTACGGGAATCATAACAAGGTCTTTCTAACCAGATAAAAGACCAACTGGTACAATATCCCTTGCCTGATAGCTTGGATCAGCTCATGCTGTTATCCATCCGGGTGGATAGACGGCTGAGAGAGCGTAGGCTTGAAAGGGAGACCGAGGTTTCCTTCTTTCCCAAGGGAACCTCGGACTCTGAGGAATTTTCCGAGGAGCCTATGCAGATTGGGGCTACCCGCCTCTCCTCGCGTGAGAAGACGTGGAGGAGACAGCAGGGGTTGTGTTTGTACTGTGGGAATAAAGGCCATGTGGTAGTATCATGCCCAGAAAAGCCGGAAAACTTCAGGGCCTGAGGGTGATGGGAAATATCCTGTCAGGCCAGAAGTCAGAATTTCCCAAGAAGACTTTTATCATTCCGGTGACCTTGAAGATCCTCGGTCAAACTGTCAAGACTGAGGCCTTTGTGGACAGTGGGGCCGACGGGGTTTTTATGGACCGCCAATTCGCCCTGAAACACTCTGTTCCCTTAGTACCCTTGGCATCGGAAATTGAGATTTGTGGGTTAAACGGGGAACCATTATCCCAAGATAAAATTACCTCTTGCACTAGCCAGACTTCTTTATTTATTGGAGCCACACACTCTGAAAAATTGTCCTTTTATGTGACTGTCTGTACTTTTTCCCCATTGGTGTTGGAGTTACCCTGGTTAAGGGCCCACAATCCTCAATTTGACTGGGTCTCTGGGGAGATTCTTCGTTGGGGTACTGATTGTTTCAGGAGTTGCTTGAGCCTTCCAGTCAGGCTCTCGCAGCTAAGTTTGCCAGGATTGCCAGGGTGTTATGCAGATTTTGCGGACGTGTTCTCCAAAAAAGTTGCAGAGGTACTACCTCCCCATCGCCCCTATGACTGTGCCATTGATTTGTTGCCAAATGCTAAGCTTCCCAAGAGCAGGTTGTACTCCCTGTCACGTCCTGAGACTCAGGCTATGGCAGAGTACATTCAGGAGAACTTGGCTAAGGGATTTATCAGACCATCACAGTCTCCAGTTGGGTCGGGGTTCTTCTTCGTGGGTAAAAAGGACGGTTCGTTGCGACCCTGCATCGACTTCAGGGAATTGAACCGTATCACGATTAAAAACTCATACCCACTGCCACTCATTTCGGTCTTGTTTGACCAGCTTCGTACTGCCACCATTTTATCTAAGATTGACCTACGCGGTGCGTACAATCTGATCCGAATAAGAGAGGGGGATGAATGGAAGACTGCCTTTAATACCCACTCAGGGCATTATGAATATTTGGTGATGCCTTTTGGGCTCTGTAATGCCCCGGCAGTCTTCCAGGATTTCATGAATGATGTACTCAGGGAATATTTGGATAGAATCTTAGTTGTATACTTAGATGACATCCTAATCTTCTCCCATTCCCTGGAGGAACATCGGAAGCATGTACGCTTAGTCCTCCAGAAACTCAGAGACCACCGGCTTGGGGCAAAGCTGGAGAAGTGCAAATTTGAAGTTCAGCAAATCGCATTTCTAGGATGTATTATCTCCCCAGAAGGTTTCCAAATGGAGGGTTCCAAGGTACAGGCAGTCCTGGATTGGGTGCAGCCCACTAGTTTGAAGGCGCTTCAGCGTTTCCTGGGCTTTGCAAATTTTTATAGACGATTTATCGCTGGATTTTCGTCTATAGTGGCGCCCTTGGTGGCACTCACTAAGAAAGGGGCGGATGTTGCTCACTGGTCTTGTGAGGCTAAAGCGGCTTTTGCCCGTCTCAAAAGGGCATTTGTATCGGCCAAGGTGCTGCGACACCCAGATCCAGAGCGTCCTTTTGTGGTGGAGGTGGATGCCTCTGAGATGGGTATTGGGGCAGTGCTCTCTCAGATGGTAGTGTCTGATAATCGCCTTCATCCCTGTGCTTACTTTTCCCGTAAATTTTCGCCTGCCGAGATGAATTATGACGTGGGTAACCGGGAATTGTTGGCTATTAAGGATGCACTCGAGGAGTGGAGACACTGGCTTGAGGGGGCTAAGTTTGTGGTCTCAATTCTCACCGACCATAAGAATCTGGCATATTTAGAGTCAGCGAAGCGTCTCAATGCCAGGCAGGCACGATGGGCTTTGTTTTTTGCTCGCTTTAATTTTTTGATAACATATCGCCCTGGGTCAAAAAACATCAAGGCTGATGCGCTCTCGCGGAGTTTTGCTCCAATCCAGGAGACCACCGAGGAGCCGTTGCCCATTGTGTCCCCATCATGTATTAAAGTGGGCATTACCCAGGACCTCTTATCATTAGTCCTTAGAGCACAGGAGCAGGCTCTACAGACCTTCCGGTAGGTCTTTTGTTTGTGCCTCCTAGGTTAAGACAGCGAGTGTTCCTGGAATTCCATGCCCAGAAGTTGGCAGGTCACCCGGGTATTGCCAGAACTCGGGAGTTGCTATCTAGGGCGGTGTGGTGGCCCTCGGTGGCTAAGGATGTGGATCAGTGGGTTCGGGCATGTGACATCTGTGCCCGAAATAAGACTCCTAGAGGGGTTCCTGTTGGCCCATTACATCCACTCTCTATCCCATCTAAGCCATGGACCCACATTTCAATGGATTTTGTGGTGGATTTGCCCAAATCCTCGGGGATGACAGCCATCTGGGTTGTCGTTGACAGGTTTTCGAAGATGGCGCACTTCGTTCCACTGGTTGGGCTGCCATCGGCCAGATGCCTGTCTGAATTATTTATGCTGCATGTTGTGCGTCTCCACGGGTTGCCACTTGATGTGGTCTCTGACCGCGGATCCCAGTTTGTGGCTAAATTCTGGAGGGCAGTTTGTTCCAATCTCCAGATTTCTGTCAGCTTGTCGTCAGGCTACCATCCGCAGTCTAATGGGCAGACTGAAAGGGTGAACCAGTCCTTGGAGCAGTTCCTCAGGTGTTATGTCTCCAAGTGTCAGACTGACTGGGTTGCTCATCTGTCCATGGCGGAGTTTGCCTATAACAACGCGGCTCACTCTGCTACAGGGATCTCTCCCTTCCTTTGTGTGTATGGGCATCATCCTAAGGCCAATTCTTTTGACCCCCTGGACTCCACGCCTGGTGGTTCCTCTGTGGTTACGGTCCTTAGAGGTATTTGGAGGAAAGTGAAGAAAGCCCATGTGTCTGTGTCATTAGTGACCAAAAGGGTTATTGATAAGCGGAAAAGACCCTGCAGCTTCAAATTAGGAGACTTCGTCTGGTTGTCTACCAAGAATTTGAAGTTGAGACAGCCATCTCATAAGTTAGGCCCCCGGTTCATTGGCCCTTATAAGATCACCAGGGTTATCAATCCGGTGGCATTTCAGTTAGATCTGCCCCGTTCTTTGGGTATCAATAAAACATTTCATTGTTCCCTTTTAAAACGGGCGATTAGTAATCCTTCTTCCAGTGGAAGACCTTCACCTCTTCTGATACGTGGCCAGAGGGAGTTTGTTGTTAAAAGGATTCTTGACTCCAAGATGGTTCGGGGTCGGCTGTCATTTTTGGTGCACTGGAAGGGGTATGGCCCGGAGGAGCGGTCGTGGGTGCGCAGTTGTGATCTTCATGCCCCCAGACTGATACGCTCTTTCTTCTCGCAGTTCCCCGATAAACCCGGTGGTAGGGGTTCTTTGACCCCTCGTCAGAGGGGGGGTACTGTTAGGGTCTCCTGCGATGTGCTGCCACGTCGTCATGGCAACCGGGAGACAAGTGCTAGCAGAGTAACCTGAGCGCAGCTGATACTCCGGTTCGGGTCTTTTGCTGTGCAGTGGTTACAGGCTCTGTGCACGGCAGGGGATCCGGTGCTGGTTTTTGTGCTCACAGTCTGTGAGGTCTGAGTGGGGCGTGGACAGCACCTGCTATATAAGGCCTCTTCTCAGGTTACGCAGATGCTGATGAATCTTTGTTGGTTAGTCAGTTCCTGAAAGTTAGCCAGTACTGTGTAGCTTTGTATTTGTTGTTGCTTACTGCAAATAGGCCTGGGGATTTGGTACTACACTCTGCCAATCCAGACCTAGCAGTAAGACTGGAGTCAGTCGTTTAACTTGCTGGGGTTCTTTTGCTACTCTGTGAACTTAGCAAGTTTGCGGCTGTATTCTCAGACTTGCCTGCCTAAATCCTGTCTCACTGTGCAAGGTGTTCAGGTGTCAGTTTAGTGGCAGTAAGCTGAACCTGTGCACTGCAAGTGAGGATTAGGATTGTGGAGACTCTCCTTGTGTCTATCATTCCATCTCTGACCAAGGAGTTTACTGCCACACCCGTTGGTAACCCTTTAGGGTTTTGCTGTTGCCCTTAGCAACAGCATTTCAGGTTCTCTACGTATTAAAACACAACATCTTGCTTTTTCCATCTGAGCATTACTAATACTAGGGAGACACCCAGTTTCTTAGCCTCTGGGCTTCTCTGTTCACTTTGTGTTTATTTTGTTACCCTATCACCTTCTGTGTACGTAATGTCATATTCCCCAGTCTATCTGTGAGTTCATTTGTTTTGCATCCCTATCCGTTCAGACACCAGTACATTCCTGCAGGCACTGGTGTGCATAACAGTTCAAACACCAGTACATTCCTGCAGGCACTGGTGTGCATAACAGTTCAGACACCAGTACATTCCTGCAGGCACTGGTGTGCATAACAACAGATAATAGTAATTGTTATGTCTTTACTTATGTTATATCTTTACTTATGTTATATCTTTACTGATGTCTTTACTTATGTTATGTCTTTACTTATGTCTTTACTTATGTTATTTCTTTACTTATGTCTGTACTTACGTTATGTCTTTACTTATGTTATGTCTTTACTTATGTTATGTCTTTACTGATGTCTTTACTTATGTTATGTCTTTACTTATGTCTGTACTTACGTTACGCCTTTACTTATGTTATGTCTTTACTTATGTCTTTACTTATGTTATGTCTTTACTTATGTCTTTACTTATGTTATGTCTTTACTTATGTCTGTACTTACGTTATGTCTTTAGTTATGTTATGTCTTTACTTATGTCTTTACTTATGTCTTTACTTATGGTATGTCTATACGTATGTTATGTCTTTACTTATGTCTTTATTTATGTTATGTCTTTACTTATGTCTTTACTTATGCTATGCCTTTACTTGTCTGTACTTATGCTATGTCTTTCCTTATGTCTTTACTTATGTCATGTCTTTACTTATGCTATGTCTTTACTTATGTCTTTATATATGGCAGGTCTTACTTGACCCCCTAATCTCGGGTGGCGCTCCTGGATGACTGGAATAATGGGCCCACTGAATTCTGTCATCATGGCACTGCCACCTATTTTACAATGACGGTAATTACGGCATTGTCTTGTATGTGTGTGGGGGGGAGGGAGGGGCTACAATTATTCAATGACATGATTGTAGTGTCATGTTCCCCTACACCGCCTATTGAGCTGCATCACGCACCCCGCTCCTTCCTGATGGGGCAGCCATAAAGCCAGCAATTATGGTACAGGTGACTGTCATTACCATATTCTGGTATTGGCACCGGTCCCTTCTTCACCCACAAACAATACGATTTTCTCAGTCATACTCAGTTATACTGTATACGCATCTGTGTACGCTAGATTGTCCCCCATTCCCATTTCTGCCTCTCTGGGCACAGACTGGAGTTAGCGACAGAATAACGCATGTGTGCATTGGCCCATGTGCATGTGGCCACTTTCTTTGCGTTAGACATAGGATGTGCAAAAGATGCTGCACAATCTGATGTACTGTAGCGCTCACTCCGCATCCGTCCCCTACAGTATGTGTTTTATTTTTCAATTACAATATTTATTATTATTATTATTATTATTATTACTACCATGGATTTAAAACTAAATAAGGTAGTAGAGTATAGGATAGAAGTGAGTGCGGCACAACAGCATAGGCGCAACATTTAAGAAAAAAGATAAACCACAACTAGCCAGAAATCCAACGCAGTGGCACTCAATGCAAAATAATCACAGGTGAGGAAGCAGAGTTCCCCCCAACGTTTCAGTGTTATTAATACATTTTCATCAGGGTGCACCCATAGTGACCTGTGCTGTGTGACCTGAGATTATTTTGGATTGAGTGCTACATTCTGTGTTATATATAGGCTTTCCACCCTTTGGAGGGGACAACTTCGTGGAGATATACAGTATATGGGGAAACACTCTCTCTCTCTCTCTCTCTCTCTCTTTCTTTCTCTCTCTCTCTCTCTCTCTCTATATATATATATATATATATAATATCGCAAAAGTTTAAATCCATCAACATAGCAAACAGTAGGCCATATATATATATATATATATATATTTAAATAATGGTTTTATGCCCTACTGTTTGCATACTGTAGTTTCACTTATATGTCTGATGACATCACAATCGCTGGGCTGATCCCAAGCGTGTCATGCCTCGTATATACTTAACTAAGTGGGAATGAATTCTAGAAAGGAAAGATGTTCATCTTTTAGCTTAGTCCCTGAGGAAAGTTAGTTAACACTGAAACACCGGAGGATTCATTTAATGATTTTATAGTATTTTTTGATGGATTTCAAGGGGTAAATGTACTAAGGTCTGAGTTTGCCAGAGATCCGGCATTTCATCCGAGTATATTTAAAGCAGAAATCATTTACAAGGCAAAAGCAACTTGGCTTTGGAGTGCCACCTATAAATATTGGTCATATATCTGTATAATACATTATTACATTACCATGGCACTTTTCGGCGCCCAAAATTAACCATCAGCCTAGGGTACGTGGAAGCCTAGGGTACCTGGAACTGTGGGTAGATTCTATAGACACGCATACAAACTAACAGAGTCATTTGTTCTGATGAGACTACTGTGCACTAGTGAAAGCTACAGTAGCATCTGATTTATTGCAATGAATAACAGGATATTGCACAGATACAATAGAATAATGTAGTGGTTGTCTGCACACAAAATATTGTTCACTAAATGTCTTCATTCTTATTAGGTCCACCTGCATAGACGTTATATAATTTCATTATTGTTACAATTGCATGAAGCTTGGCATCCATTTTTGACTTGGTCCATAAGAGTGCAATACGGCTTTAACTGATTGCAGGTGGATATTGTATTAGCCCATGGGCAAGGATTGGCTGAAATGATACAAAATGTGAATAATGATTCTTGAATCTATTAATAGCAAGTTTATAAATGAATAGAGTGACATTGCTCGCAGATTACATTCATTAAACTCTGTGTCATAATATAATGGGGCAATGTATCAAAGCTTGGAGATAGATAGAATGGAGAGAGGTACCAGCCAATCAGATGCTAACTGCCATCTTACAGGCTGGGTTTGAAAAATGATAGGAGCTGATTGGTTGGTATTTTATCTCTCTCCACGTTATCTTTCTCCTCGCTTTGATACATACAGTGCAGTATGCCCAAATATCCTTATTAAACCAATAAATGGATATACAGTATAAAGTAATAGTGTGACATCACAAGTACAGTGATATCGGTAACACATGTAAATCAGCCATTACTACATTGTAACAGTTCAAATACTTATTCTTTTCCTGTAAATCTATATTTCCTGGGACAAATGCTGTAGACTTTATGGGGGTCATTCCGAGTTAATCGCTCGCTAGCTAGTTTTTGCAGCTGTGCAAACGAATAGTCGCCACCCAGGGGGCAGTGTATATTTGCTGTGCAAGTGTGCGATCGCATGTGCAGCCGAGTGGTACAAAAATAGTTTGTGCAGTTTCTCAGTAGCTCAGAACTTACTCAGCCCTTGTGATCACCTCAGCCAATCCGGTTCCGGAATTGACGTCAGACACCCGCCCTGCAAACGCTTGGACACGCCTGCGTTTTTCCAACCACTACCAGTAAACGGTCAGTTGACACCCACAAACGCCTTCTTCCTGTCAATCTCTTTGCGATCGGCTGTGTGAATGGATTCTTCGTTGAATCCATCGCACAGCAACGATCCGCTTTGTACCCGTATGACGCATCTGCGCATTGACCCTCCTATGACAATTATTGAGGTGTGCATAACATGGGAACCCCAACATTTGAACATGGACGGTTGGAGGCCTGACCTGGGATGGGTCAATGGGCTTCAAGCGTCAAAAATAAATGTTTATCCAGTGCTTACAGATTGCTTTTAGACAATGCTTAATAAAATAGTACATGTAATCCCAATACTGGGGGAACCAGGCAAACATTTAGGTATGGTTCGTGTTTATGTGGGAGTGGCTTATTACCAGGTCCGGATTAAGGGCCACTTGGGTCTAGGGCTGAAATGTTCATTGTTCTATACTGAGAAGGGGAGGAGCTGTGACCAGTGCTGTGTGGGTGTGACCAGTGCTGTGTGGGTGTGACCAGTGATTTGTGGGTGCGACCAGTGATGTGTGGGTGTGACCAGTGATGTGTGGGTGTGACCAGTGATTTGTGGGTGCGACCAGTGATGTGTGGGCGCGGCCAGTGATATATGGGTGTACATCCCCTACACTATTATCCCCAATGTCTACTTACATACAAAAAAACTAGAAAAATGACATAATTTTGAGAGAAAAACTAGATTTTTTTTTTAATACTTATGATTTAAGGCCGACTGCTTACCAGATCGGCAGCTGGTCACCATCATGCCGCCATGACGATGGGCCTATTTTTATGTGGAGGCCTAGAGGTAGAAATGTGATTACCCTACAAGTATCACGCCAATACCTGTGCCCATTAAGGTTCCCTAGAGTAAAGGGCCACCACAGGATATCATGGGGACACAGTGCCGGAATGTAGTAAAGCCAAAAATGTGGTAAAACCTTGTTTTTACCCCATTCATGTATGTACCAAGCTTGGATCTGGTGGGTCCCTCTATCTGTAGCTGGCATTACCCAATATAAGCCTATGGGATTCTCTTTGCAATCCCCCCTGAGAGGGATCCAATCAGATCCATCCCAGCACCCTCCGCTACCACCACGTCTCTCTGCCCATACACATAAGGGCTCCCGGGTCCTAAACCCAGAAGATCCGGCTTCGCACAGGGCATGGCTTTTCTGAAGAGCTGTCCTTTTCAATTCTAATTGCATATGATAGTACATATGCGATTAGTATCATTGCGATATTTGACGGAATAACTCCTGCTGCATTAGTAAAGCCCGCCCATAAAGGGGAGATGTATCAAACCTGGGAGAGAGATAAAGTGTAGATGTTGCCCATAGCCAGTGTCGGACTGGGGCATGAAGGGTCTACCGGGGGAATGCAGTGATAGGGAGTGCATGGTCTGGGCCCCTTTATAAATAAATACAGTTGTTCTACTAGTGCATGCATGATAGTGTGGCAGATGTTGGAAGGTAAGGATTGTGTATATTACATTTAAAGCAATGGTGTGTATTACATTTAAACTAATAGTTTAATAATGCCTGGGTACTGGTTATAGCTCCAATTAAATGAGAGACAACTGTTTTATAAAAATTATTGTAGTGGAACAAAAACAACTTAAACAACCTTAAAATACACATAGAAAAATAAAATCTATAATTTATTTTGTCACATGCAAGAATAGCAGCAGCCTCTGTACTACTTACACACTGGGACATGACTCAGGAGGACTCTCTGTGTGTCTCTCACTCTAGATCCTCAATAAATAACACGTTACATAGGACCCTGACACCCAGGTGGGGAGGAGGAGAAGCTGAGATCCCTGTGTCACTTACAGCTCTCTTCACCCACCTATCTTTCCTCTGTGGAAAGCTCCATAGGTAGATGATAAACCCGGATACTCCCATGTCTCTGTCTGCACTGCATGCTGTCCTGCTCACATTCTCACTGCTTGGTTCTGCTGCTGCATAGTGATGTCAGTGTGCTCTGGCCGGTGGGCCCCCTGACAAAGGGGGGCCCCGGGGTACAGTGTTCCCTGCAACCCCCCCTATTAAGCATAATGAAATGTAATGCAGAACTGGAGAACAAGATAACTGCTATTTACCAGCAACTATAGACTCTGTTATAAGTCTGCATTACCGTACGTTCCTGTGACCCCTCAGCACAGATACAGAAGGAACTATACTATAGAATCTTTTATATTTATCCATAATAATAATAATAATAATAATAATAATATCCAAAAGTTGAAATAGGGGCCCATTCCTCAAGCCGGGTGTGTTATGACTTGTTCAGTCATCAGGTCACAATGAGTACTGTACATTGACAAGGCCAAACTGTCAACATGCAGCAAGTTGGCATGCTCTGCATGTCGACAGTGACCATGTTGGCATTCATTATGGGGGTATTCAATGCTTGTCAGATCCGACAATGCAGTATTCAATGAGCGGCCAAATCCAATTGACATTGGGAGTCATTCCGATCTGATCACATGTTGCCGGTTTTTGCGGCGCAGCGATCAGATCACTACTGCGCATGCGTATCCACCGCAATGTGCAGGCGTGTCTTACAAGTACGTTGCTGAGCGATGGATTCAATGAAGAATCCATTCGCACAGCCGATCGCAAGGAGATTGACAGGAAGAAGGCGTTTGTGGTGGCAACTGACCGTTTTCTGGGAGTGTTTGGAAAAACGCAGGCGTGTCCAGGCGTTTGCAGGGCGGGTGTCTGACGTCAATACCAGGCCTGGACAGGCAGAAGTGATCGCAGCGGCTGAGTAAGTTCTGAGCTACTCAGTAACTGCACAAACTATTTTTGTACCGCTCGACTGCACATGCGATCGCACACTTGCACAGCAAATATACACTCCCCAGTGGGCGGCGACTATGCGTTCGCACGGGATCCGGACTGAAAGTCGACAGTAAGTAGGTCGACAATGTCTAGGTCGACCACCATTGGTCGACAGTAACTAGGTCGACAGGGTCAAAAGGTCGACAGGGTCAAAAGGTCGACATGTTCTAGGTCGACAGGTCAAAAGGTCGACATGAGTTTTTCACAATTTTTTTCTTTTTTTGAACCTTTTCATACTAAACGATCCACGTGAACTACGATTGGAACGGTAATCTGTGCCGAGCGAAGCGGTAGCGGAGCGAAGGCACCATGCCCGAAGCATGGCGAGCGAAGCGAGCCATGCGAGGGGACGCGGTGCACAAATTGGGGTTCCCGATCACTCTACGAAGAAAATGACACCAAAATAACATTAAAAATTCATGTCGACCTTTTGACCTGTCGACCTAGAACATGTCGACCTTTTGACCCTGTCGACCTTTTGACCCTGTCGACCTAGTTACTGTCGACCAATAGTGGTCGACCTAGACATTGTCGACCTAGTTACTGTCGACTTTCAATACCACACCCGTTCGCACGGCTGCAAAAAATAGCTAGCGAGTGAACAACTCGGAATGACCCCCATTGTCGGAAACGGGGCCAAAACCTGTCGGATTTGGCCGCAGAATGCGACGAAACACATGGATCCGCAGCTCATCCGCCGATCCACGTGTTTTCCGACAAGGCGGAATTGCCGACTTGTCAGAAAAAAAGCAGGGGGATTGATTAGGTTGGAACAGTTTCCATCAGGATGGCAATTCCGACTACAATTGAATACACCCCTATGTCTACCGGGATGATAGGTCGGCATGATGAATTGTCGACAAACCATCCGCCCTGGTGGTCTAGCGGCTTATTTCCTGCTCCCGGTAGCAGCAGAAGTTCCAGCATCTTCTTTTGGGTCCCGGTGGGGCTGTGATGCTGCTGTGTTCCGGTATGTATTTCACCCACCTATCCCTCTCCTCAGTACCTAACCGTAACCTCCGCAACCCCTTATATAGGGGTCTATTTACCAAGCCTTGGATGGAGATAAATTGGAGAGAGATAAAGTGCCAGCCAATCAGCTCCTGGCATGTTACAGGCTGGGTTTGAAAAATTACAGCTAGGAGCTGATTGGCTGATACTTTATCTCCGTCCACTTGATCTCCAGCCAAGGCTTAGTAAATAGACCCCTTAATAGTTTCAGTATGTTTTTACGGATGGACCCCTTTAGTATTGCAGACAGCACAGTCCCATTGTGCCTCATGTTCCCAAATGTATGACGATAGATTGTGGGGCATTGGGTATGGTATGCCGGCAGCTGGTATCCTGGCGGTCAGCAGACCGACATCAGGATCCCAGATGCCAAATGCCAGCAGTGGGGCGAGTGCAACAAAACCTCTTGCGGTTCTTAGCATAACGTTGGCCAAAAAATATGGGCCCACCTGCCACAACCAAGTGACCTCATCAGATGGGGCAGCAGCAGATGGGACAACTCTTCCGATAAGAGATGTACTGGGGAAGAGAGGACTTCCGGATTTATGACCCGGTTGTCTTATTGCGCCTGTGCGCCCATAGACCTGCACAATTCCCCGGGGAACAGAGACGGATCCTCCTCCTTTTCCTTTTCCGTAACACAACAGTTATTGCTGCTTCAATTAATGATTCTTCTATAATTATTGAAATGAAGGAGGTGATACCAACCCCTCTATAAAACATTGCTGAGATGGTCAGAAGTTCCTATTTAAGATTAGGATGAGTACAGGATATAAGGTGAAACACTGATTTGCAAGTCATTATGACACCGACACTAGTGCACCATGGCCCTCATTCTGAGTTGATCGCAGCAGCAAGAAAGTTAGCAATTGGGCAAAACCGTGAGCACTGCAGGGGAGGCAGATATAACATGTGCAGAAAGAGTTAGATTTGGGTGGGTTATTTTGTTTCTGTGCAGGGTAAATACTGGCTGCTTTATTTTTACACTGCAATTTAGATTGCAGATTGAACACACCCCACCCATATCTAACTCTCTCTGCACATGTTATATCTACCCCTCCTGCAGTGCTCATGGTTTTGCCCAATTGCTAACTTTCTTGCTGCTGCGATCAACTCAGAATGAGGGCCCATATATTACTCTCTAGGGCTTATAGGGCCCTTTCATGTATTAATGCCAAATACGTACTGCATAAGCCGTTGTCACAATTATTTGGACACTCTTTGCACTTATCTCCTTTGTTGTAGGGATACGGTGACGAGTTGACATTTCCCCTGAAAAAGTCACAAAGAAAACAGAGTTACATAAATCAAATGGTTCATGACATTCAATAGATAACAGACATTTTCTATCCTGAGATGACGGGGCGTGGAGGTAAGTGAAGCAGATAGTTCTGATAGGTGTGACCTTTGGGCTGCACCATCTGCAGGTTTCACCATATTTTGCATCATTTAGAGTCTATTAATAGTGATAGGACAACAGATTAATTATGCTTGGTAGTCAATCATGGGCAGATTCTACCAGGAGAATGTGTGTCAATTCCTGCACAAATGGGGATGAGGGAATATTTTCTGGGGCGGTTGTGCTCACCTCTCCGTGGAAGGATTTAGGTGTGACCTCACATTTGCACCACCAGAAGGGTACAGACGTTTGTACAGTAAATGCACAAGTTTTCTACTACAGCCTTGAACATCTCAGGCCCTGAGGAGAAATCATTGCTGACCTGGCCTAGAACACTTATGTTTTTTACTCTGATATTATACTACTTTAGTTTGAAGTCCACAAAATGGCAGCATCCATTGCTGTATACTGGCAACAAGCAATATACATCCATGGGGTATATTCCTTAAAGACCGGTTTTTCAATGCCACTCATCCTTAGCAGCTTTAAGGGATGGATATTACGGAGCTATAGTAATACACACAAAACATGCCTGATTTGGGGTGTAGAATCTGCAGTTTCTTTTTGTTTTGTTTTTTAAAAACGATCTTTAGTAAATACAGCAATAGTTGTTGTTGAGAAACAGCATTCAATAGATTCAGACTTGATATGTTACACAGGAGGGACAGCAGGTGGAGCTGTCGTATATGTGTTATGTGTTTTACAGTCTGTGATGTATGTCTAACATTTGTTTGTTCCTGTATTCTGAAGGTTACATGAAGGAGAGAGATGGAGCATGCATGATGGCAGCTCATGCACAGATATACTGTTTTGACTATCAGTTTGTATTATAATCCGTTCCAGTTTCAATAAATAAACAAGTTATACCACAAAGAGCTTTCCTGTGTGTGCCCACTGATTCAAACATAGCTCAGAGGTGATCCTGACTGCGCGGGTAAAGTACTCGTAATGACATTTGCTAAATACATAGGGGAATATTTATTAATCATCACTAATGTGATCACTTTACTTCTCCTACGGGACTCCGTCAGTGTCGGATTTCCCTCTAGGCACATGAGGCACCTGCCTAGGGGCACCACTTGCTGAGGGCAACACAGCAGGCTGCACTATTAAAAAAAGTTGGGATGTCGATGGTGAGAATTCCGACAAGCTTGGGTATGTATACTTACCTTCCCCCAATGTTCCCCTCAGGGGCGTATCTACGGAGGAGACCCATATGCAGTCTAACCCTAAACCCTCCCCAGGGGGGGCTAAACCTAACCCCCCCGTCCCTGCTGCCTAAACCTAACCCCCCCCCCCTCCCCGCAGGCTAACCCTAACTCTCCTCCCGCAACCCAAACATAACCTCCAAACAGGCTTAACTCTTCGGTGGCCCAGCAGTCACTAGTTCGAGATTATAGCTGGCAGGATTCCTGCAATTGGAATGTGATCCCAGTTGGGATGCCGGCGCCGCCATTCCAAGCAGTGTCGGGATTCCTCTGCCTGTATTTTTACTGCTGGGATCCTGACCATCATGTTCCTGGCCGTGTCCCGATAGCATCACATTTTCCCGAGAAGCAGGCATCAGCCAGTAATCAGGGCCGTCTTTTCGTATGGGCTCAATGGGCGCTTGCCCAAGGGCCCCAAGAATCTAAGGGCCCCAGGTTGATAGGGGTACAAGATTTTTGAAAATCGGCCCTGGGGAACCGGAGATATCTGACTTCGAAGCAGTGGTCCCTATCCAAGACTGTTAATTGCCTTCCCAGCCAGATATCTCCGGTTCTGTCTGACTTACAGTCTATCTAAGGGTATTCTCCAAAAGATGAGACGCTCCCCTTTCAGTGGACACTGGCAGCTTGTCTCTACTATGAACCGGAGATATCAACCTTTCCAGCAGCTGGTCCCTGCTCAGCTTCACACACCTGGTTTGCTGTTTTTTATTTTCGCTGATGGATTGCTCTGGTTCCTGAACTCTGATCCCCAAGTTCCCTGTACCTCCTGGAAGGTGGGACCCTTTTTATCACATTCAAAGCTAAGAAATCTATTTCCAGGAACTGGAGATATCTGCAGTCAAGCAATCTGCCCCCTCCCACCGGAAAATTATGAATATTAAGCCCTCTCCACTATCCACCCCTCCCCTGCATATTACACATCAACTGCCACCCTGGAAGTCTGGTACCTAGGCCACGTCATTCATATCAATGCCTCTTCTAAAGTTTAGTGTTCACCCTCCATCCAGCTCCTACATGCTGAGTGGGAGATAGAACACCCCTAACCGCCTGCAGGACATCACAGCTGCCACTGATAGCTCCACCCACCCCTATAGCTGGAGGTTGGGTAGGGGGCCCAGCGCATTGCTGTGCCCAGGGGCCTACACTGCTGTTAAGATGGCCCTGCCAGTAATATAATGAACAACACCAGTATATATTTAATGTGTGTCCAGCATGTCATTTTTTGACACAAGTAAACACATAAGTTTTCCCTGCACGGTGTAAGGAACAAGCAGTTTAAATGAGTTTATTAATAGATCTTACGGTGGACATTGATGACACACGAAGAACTTCTTAAAGGGCCCGTTGGGACAGTCAGCAACAGCGCATCCAGTTTCACGTGAGTTATACCAGACCAGCTGAAAGATGAAATCGCGACATGTTACAATTTTTACAACGTAGGTATACTTTTATTAGTCCAGTTTTAAAATGATTTAGAAATAGACAAAGACGATAATTGGTTAGTCATTGTAGTATTATCTTACCACTTCTCTAGGCCAGACACAGGGGCGTCACTAACTTCAGTGATACCTGGCCCGAGTAAAATACCCTATGTGCATGTTGCTAAAAATGGGCATTGCTTCGCGGGAAGGGGGCGTGGTCTTGTGGACCAACCCCCATTTTCATCACTCCAGGGATCCCGGAAATGCAGGGCTTTCCCCGGAGACTCTAGTCTGCAGTGCCAGCTCCTACACTGTGACAGGGGCCCGCGTGCCGTCATTTCGGTGTTGCCCCTCACCGGGTAACACCTGGGTGTGGCACGCAACCCTGTTGTTACGCCACTGCTATATGTAAAATGTGTATGCGTGACCCAGTCAGCCGGTTACCTCATGTGCAGTAGGAATGAATGCCCAGACTTGCGGATTCAGTTTCATGTAATAAATAAATATATAAACAAGAAAAAAATATCTAAAATATATTTACTGCTAAGAATAAGATTATGCAAAGGATAAAGAGAAGCCTGTTTCTGCACACAATATGGGGAAGGGAAGCCTGTTTCTGCACACAATATAGGGGGAGGGAAGCCTGTTTATTCACACAATACAGGGAAGGGAAGTCTGTTTCTGCACACAATATGGGGAAGGGAAGACTGTTTCTGCACACAATATGGGGGGGAGGGAAGCCTGTTTATTCACACAATACAGGGAAGGGAAGTCTGTTTCTTCACACAATATGGGGGCGAGGGAAGCCTGTTTCTGGACACAATGCAGAAAAAAAGGTAAAATGCAGGTGCACACACCAAGTGCTAAACAATGCTAATCAAAAGGATTATAATAAACTCAGGGCCATCTTAACAGCAGTGTAGGCCCCTGGACAAAGCAATGCACTGGGGCCCCTACCCATCTTACAGCGGTAGGGATGGGAGGTGCTATATTTGATGTCCCACGGGCGGTAGGGGGTGTTCTATCTTCCATTCAGCATGTAGGACCTGGAGCAGTAATTTCTGCTCATTACTCTTTTACTGCACAGATGGTGGGAGATGGGGCGGGAGGGAGAACACTAAGCTGTAGAAGGGGTATTGGGCTAAATGAATGGGCCCCGGGACATGACTTACAGGGTGGTAGGGCAGGGTTTAATGCACAGGGGAGGGGTGGTTAGTGGAGTGGGCTTAATATTCATTATTTTCCGGTGGGAGGTCAGCTTGCTTGGCTGCAGATACTGTATCTCCAGTTCCTAGAAATAGATTTCTTAGCTTTCAATGTGTTAAAACCATAGAGTCCCACCTTTCAGGAGGTACTGGGGACTTGGGGATCAGAGTTCAGGTGCCAGAGCAATCCACCAATGAATATATAAAACTGCATCCCAGTCTTGTTGAGCTGGAGCAGGGACCAGCTGCTGGAAGGCTGATATCTCTGGTTTTGGGCATAGTAGAGACAAGCTGCCAGTGTTCACCAAAAGGGGAGAGTCCCAGCCTTTGGTTTGTACCCTCAGAAAAACTCTAAGTCAGACAGAACTCGAGATATCTGATCAGAAAGAGCAATTAACAGGCTTGGATGGGGACCACTGCTTAGAAGTCTCAGGTTCCCCAGTATCAGTTTTCAAAAATCTGGTACCCCTGGAAAAAGGGGACCCTCAGCTATCAGCCTAGGGCCCTTAGACTCCTCGGGATCTTGGGCAATTGCCCATTGAGCCTATATGAAAAGACGGCCCTGAATAAACTCTGTAATATAACAGTAAAATTGAGGTGCTTAGCATAATTTTGGGCAAAAGTATAGGCCTAGGTGACATTATCTGATAGGTCCATAACACTATGGTTCAAGTCCAGAACATGGGACTCTCCAGGCCAGCACAAGCCAACTCCTCCAAGGCATCACACTAGTGAGAGGTTTAAGTTTTAAAAAGTGTTACATTAGTAAGAATCAGCAGCTATCTATTGAGAGTGCTACATGGGTAAAAGGTGTTAAAAAGTTAACATTGGTAAATAACAATTTAGGTACTAAAACAGTGCCAGATTAGTACCAGAGATGAGCAGGTTCAGTTTTCCCACCCGCATTGATTACATCAACAAGGCAAAACGTCATCTTCCCGCTGTCGGATTCTCGTGGGTTTTGGATTCTATAAATCCCTGTGTATTGGTGCCATCTTCACTCTGGCATTGGAGAGTATACTGGACGGACGTGTCCATCTCAGTACCGGGTGGTGTGGTGTGGTGTGGCATGGTGTGCGGTGGGTGGGGGTGCCCTGTGTGCTGTATCTGAAAAAGGGATGCTCTCTGATGTATCTGAAAAAAGGGGTGCTCTCTGTTAGCTGTATCTGAAAAAGGGGTGCTCTCTGTTTCTGCGGTATCTGAAAAAAGGGTGCCTCTGTCTGCAGTATCTGACAAAAGGGGTGCTCTCTCTGTCTGCGGTATCTGAAAAAGGGGTGCTCTCTCTGTCAGCTGTATCTGTAAAAGGGGGGATCTGTCTGTCCATCCAGGGGCTCTGCCCCATTGTAAAATTAAAATAATAAAATCTAAAAAAAAGCCTAAAATTATAAT
The DNA here is from genome assembly GCF_028390025.1 of Pseudophryne corroboree. Classification (NCBI taxonomy): domain Eukaryota; kingdom Metazoa; phylum Chordata; class Amphibia; order Anura; family Myobatrachidae; genus Pseudophryne; species Pseudophryne corroboree. The sequence continues at coordinate 69,044,882 of NC_086447.1, forward strand.
TATAAAATATGTGTATATGTATATATATATATATATATATATATATATATATATTTGTTTGTGCTGTACCCCAGGGTACTATAGAATTTTTGCTGTACCCCAGGGTACTATAGAATTTTTATTTTATTTTCATAAGTACTGTGACACTGCTGGTCAGACCGCAGTACATTATTTCCTACACATACACGTATTGTGCGACACTGTCGGTGAAGTCAACTGCAGTGTGTAATTATTATTATATACATGTCAGGAATCGACTCACCAAGCTGACATCTGTCCGCCGCTGCGGACTCCGTCCTGGCTCCCTGCGGTCATCTGTCGTCCACGTCCCTGCCATCGGACGCCATCATGGGCCTGGGAGCGCTCCTGTGACAGCGGGCGTGTAGCGCGCCGCGTTCCCGCTAGGCCGCGGCATGGGCGCCGCCATGACAGCTTCCAACAGTCAGCATACGGCGGCCAATCCGGTGCTTGGCCGCACCCACTTTTCCTCACTCCACCAGTGTCTGTGAACCAAGGGGTATATAAGAGGCTGCAGGATCAGTCTGCAGGCATCCTGGACTTTGTGTCACTCCTGCGACTCATGTGAAAGGATCTGGTTCCTGTTTCCTCCGTGTACCTGGCTTTCTACCTGAGACTTTGTACTCCTGGTTATTTTACACAGCTCCGTGGAACTTCAAGTCCCAGCAATACCTGCATTCATCTACAGGCTTCACACCCATCATCATCTTGTGTGCTTCAGCCTAGCAGTAGAGACTGACTCCAGGTGTGTTCCATCTCTCCACCTGTGATACAGCTTGCTTGCTGTCAGTGCTTCACCACCTGCACTGTGGACATAGTCAGACTCCTGCCTCTGCTACCAGGTTTGCCATATAACATCATCTCTGCTAAGTTCCATGATTTAACCTGCACTGGTTCCCATACCAGAATAATCTCTACAAGTTATCATTTCATCTGTTTATCATCATTACCGGTTATCATTTCTTCAGTCATCATCCATTCTGTTTCCATAGACTTTCAGCTATTACGCTGTATAATTGACACTTGCATTTATTATTATTATTTCTGCTGCCGTTTTGTGTATCATCTGTTTAATAAATACCATTGCGCTCATGCGCAGAAACATCATCCAGCCTCCTCGTTTTCTCCCATCCACCTCCACTGACCCACTAGCGTCCCCTCCGGGGACACAGACAAAACCTAACCTGACAGTAAGTCCAGGATCGATGGACTCGGATGGTGGACGGAGTGTGGGGTCAGAGGCCTTGCAAAATCTGGTCTCCCGTCTGGATGGTCAAGAGGCTGCGCAGCAGCAGATGTTCCAATTCCTGCAAGGGATGTCCTCCCGGATAGATACACTACAGCAATCCCTGCCTAGTGTACTCACTTCTTCAGTTCCTGTTATTCCAGCACCTGCCAGTACTGTGAGTTCTCCTATGCCGGCTGCATCAGCTCCAGTGTCACGTCTGCACCTGCCCGTGCCAAGCAAGTATGATGGCAGTCCAAAGTTATGTCGCGGGTTTCTTAACCAATGTGAAATCCAGTTTGAATTGTTGTCACATAATTTCCCCACGTCTAGATCCAAGGTTGCCTACATCATCTCTCTACTCTCCGGATCTGCTTTGAGTTGGGTGTCTCCTCTGTGGGAACGTGCCGACCCTCTGATTAACAACTATGCAGAATTCGTGTCAACCTTCAGACGGATCTTTGACGAGCCTGGTCGTGCAACATCAGCTTCGGCAGACCTGATCCAACTTCGTCAAGGTACCCGAAGTATGGGACAATATGTCATCCAGTTCCAGACGTTGGCCGCAGAGATTCAGTGGAACAACCAAGCCCTGGTAGCAGCTTTTTGGCATGGACTCTCGGATCGGATCAAGGACGAACTGGCGACCCGTGATCTTCCTGAGCAGTTGTCTGATTTAATTTCCTTGTGTATCAAGTTGGACTCTCGCATCCGCGAACGCAATAATGAACGTGCCCGGAGTGAGCCACGCAGATTAAGGATGATACCTTCCGTACAGTTCCAGTCTCCACCTTCTGATGAGCCTATGCAAATAAATAGGTCCCGCCTAACTCCTGAGGAGCGGTCAAGAAGGATGCGTGAGAGACTATGTCTTTATTGTGCGGCTGCAGGTCACCAGATTAACTCCTGCACAGCGCGTTCGGGAAACACCAGATCCTGACTTGTAAAGGAGGAGTCAAGTTGGGATCTTCTAGTCAAGCTCCTTCTAATCAAGATCTTATCCTTCCTGTGACTTTAGAGACTTCAGTTGGGCTTCAATCTGTATCTGCTTTAGTGGACTGTGGAGCTGCAGGAAACTTCATCACCCAAGCTGCGGTAAATAAATTTTGCTTGCCTGTATGCGAACTTTCTTACCCAGTCTACATTACCGCCGTGGATGGTAGCCGAATCCCCAAGGGGAATATCTCTCACCAGACTGCACCAGTGGTTTTGGGAGTTGGGATCTTACACTCTGAATTAATTAAGTTCCTAGTCATTCCTCAAGCCACCCAAGAGATCGTTTTGGGCATGCCCTGGCTCCAGCTACACAATCCACAGTTTGACTGGTCAACGTTACAACTCTCTTCTTGGGGTTCACATTGCCATCAGTCCTGTTTAGCCCAAGTTTGTCCTGTTAAGTCTACTGAAGTTAAAACACAGTCAAGTCTTCCTGCGGCTTATCAAGATTTCTCTGACGTCTTCAGTGAAAAAGCCGCTGATGTCCTGCCGCCCCATAGAGAATGGGATTGTCCCATCGATCTCCTTCCCGGCAAGAAGCCACCTAGGGGGCGTACCTACCCATTATCTGTTCCCGAAACGGAAGCGATGAGCGATTACATCAGGGAAAATTTACAGAAGGGATTCATCCGCCCTTCATCATCACCCGCTGGTGCAGGCTTCTTTTTTGTTAAAAAGAAGGATGGAGGACTGCGTCCATGCATTGACTACCGGGGTCTCAATGACATTACCATTAAAAATAGTTACCCATTACCACTCATCACCGAATTATTTGACAGAGTTAAAGGAGCCCGCATCTTCACCAAGTTAGATCTCCGCGGTGCCTACAACCTCATCAGAATCCGGAGTGGTGATGAGTGGAAGACAGCTTTTAACACTCGAGATGGTCATTACGAGTACCTGGTAATGCCATTCGGGTTGAGTAATGCCCCAGCAGTGTTCCAGCACTTTGTGAACGAAATCTTCCGTGATGTTCTGTATAAATACCTTGTAGTTTATCTGGATGATATTCTCATCTTCTCCCAAGATCTTCCCTCTCATCGTCTACAAGTCCGTGAAGTCCTCCGACGTCTTCGTGAGAACCGGCTCTACGGTAAACTATCCAAGTGTACCTTTGAAGTTTCCTCTATACCCTTCCTGGGATATATAATTTCCGGATCGGATCTTCAGATGGACCCGACAAAATTGGAAGCCATTGCCAATTGGTCCATTCCAAATTCTCTCAAGTCTATTCAGCGATTCCTGGGATTTGCCAACTACTATAGGAAATTTATTCGGGGATTCTCCACTCTCATCGCTCCTATTACCAACTTAACTCGGAAAGGGGCAAACCATTCCAACTGGCCTGAAGAGGCTTTAGCGGCCTTCCAGAAGATCAAGCTGGCCTTTATGTCTGCTCCAGTTCTGTCCCAACCAGATGTAGACAGACCGTTCGAGTTGGAGGTGGATGCCTCTACAGTTGGAGTTGGAGCTGTTCTCTCCCAGAAGGGAACTGATGGGAAAATCCACCCCTGTGGATTTTATTCTCGTAAATTCCTCCCTGCAGAAGCTAACTATTCCATTGGAGATCAAGAACTACTGGCGATTAAGCTGGCCCTCGAGGAATGGAGGTATCTCCTGGAAGGGGCCAAACATCCGTTCAACATCTACACGGATCATAAAAATCTGCTATATTTAAAGGCAGCCCAGTGCCTTAATCCTCGCCAGTCCAGGTGGGCTATGTTTTTCTCACGTTTTAACTTTAAGCTTCATTTCCGTCCAGGTTCGCAGAATGTTAAAGCTGACGCCTTATCCCGATCTATGGAATCCGAAGAGGAAACGCCTGACTCAGTTCCACATTCCATTCTGAGTCCTGTGGTATTTGCTGCATCTCAAGTCTCCCCAGCTCCTCCTCCTGGTAAGACTTTTGTTTCCCCAGAACTCCGTCCCAAGTTGCTGTCTTGGGCCCATCAATCCAAGTTCACTGGTCATCCCGGGGTTCTGAAAACCTTCAAGTTCCTCTCTGAGACATACTGGTGGCCAAAGATGAAAGCTGACATCAAGGATTTCGTGGCATCCTGTCCTAAGTGTGTGCAGCACAAGACTCCTTGTCAGTCTCCAGCAGGTCAGTTACAACCATTGTCTGTTCCTAGTCGCCCCTGGTCGCACCTGTCCATGGACTTTATCTCCGACCTTCCTCCTTCTCAAGGATACAATACCATCTGGGTTGTAGTGGACAGATTTACCAAGATGGCCCATTTTGTTCCTCTCCAGGGTCTCCCTTCTGCCCCAAAACTTGCCCAAATCTTCCTACGGGAGATTTTCCGCTTACATGGTCTACCCTCAGAAATAATATCCGACAGAGGTGTACAGTTTGTAGCGAGGTTTTGGAGGGCTCTCTGTTCTGCCATGCAAGTTAAACTGAAGTTCTCGTCATCTTACCACCCTCAGACGAATGGGCAGACAGAAAGGGTAAATCAAGAACTAGAGACATTTTTAAGATTGTATGTTTCATCTTCCCAGGATGACTGGTTTGATTTGCTCCCATGGGCCGAGTTTGCCCACAACTTCCGCTACCACACTGCTACTGAGACAACTCCATTCTTTGCAGTGTATGGACAACATCCTCGTGTCCCAGACTTCCAAGAACTTCCTCACATGGATGTTCCTGCTGCCACTTCTGCTCTGAGTCAGTTTTCTTCCATCTGGAGGAAGATCCACACTTCTCTCAAAAAGGCCTCCAGCCGGTATAAATACTTTGCTGATCGCAAAAGACGTGCAGTTCCTAGCTTGAAACCTGGGGACAAGGTTTGGCTGTCTACCCGGAACCTCCGTCTTAGGGTCCCGTCTATGAAATTTGCACCACGTTTCATTGGCCCCTTTCCAGTTGAAAGAGTCATCAACCCTGTGGCCTACAAGCTGAAGTTACCACCTTCTCTGCGAATACCTAATGCTTTTCATGTTTCTCTCCTCAGACCTTTAGTCCTGAATCGTTTCCAAAGAGCTCTTCCAGTTGGCCCCAAAATTCGAACTCAGCGGGGCGTGGAGTTCGAGATTGGCAAGATTCTGGATTCCCGTTGCCGGTACGGACGACTTCAATACCTTGTCGATTGGTCCGGTTATGGCCCAGAGGAGAGAAGTTGGGTAAATTCGTTGGATGTCCATGCTCCAAGGTTGGTCCGTGTCTTCCACAACACTCATCCTTCCAAACCACGTGGGTGTTCGGTGCCCACCCTTAAAGGGGGGGGTACTGTCAGGAATCGACTCACCAAGCTGACATCTGTCCGCCGCTGCGGACTCCGTCCTGGCTCCCTGCGGTCATCTGTCGTCCACGTCCCTGCCATCGGACGCCATCATGGGCCTGGGAGCGCTCCTGTGACAGCGGGCGTGTAGCGCGCCGCGTTCCCGCTAGGCCGCGGCATGGGCGCCGCCATGACAGCTTCCAACAGTCAGCATACGGCGGCCAATCCGGTGCTTGGCCGCACCCACTTTTCCTCACTCCACCAGTGTCTGTGAACCAAGGGGTATATAAGAGGCTGCAGGATCAGTCTGCAGGCATCCTGGACTTTGTGTCACTCCTGCGACTCATGTGAAAGGATCTGGTTCCTGTTTCCTCCGTGTACCTGGCTTTCTACCTGAGACTTTGTACTCCTGGTTATTTTACACAGCTCCGTGGAACTTCAAGTCCCAGCAATACCTGCATTCATCTACAGGCTTCACACCCATCATCATCTTGTGTGCTTCAGCCTAGCAGTAGAGACTGACTCCAGGTGTGTTCCATCTCTCCACCTGTGATACAGCTTGCTTGCTGTCAGTGCTTCACCACCTGCACTGTGGACATAGTCAGACTCCTGCTTCTGCTACCAGGTTTGCCATATAACATCATCTCTGCTAAGTTCCATGATTTAACCTGCACTGGTTCCCATACCAGAATAATCTCTACAAGTTATCATTTCATCTGTTTATCATCATTACCGGTTATCATTTCTTCAGTCATCATCCATTCTGTTTCCATAGACTTTCAGCTATTACGCTGTATAATTGACACTTGCATTTATTATTATTATTTCTGCTGCCGTTTTGTGTATCATCTGTTTAATAAATACCATTGCGCTCATGCGCAGAAACATCATCCAGCCTCCTCGTTTTCTCCCATCCACCTCCACTGACCCACTAGCGTCCCCTCCGGGGACACAGACAAAACCTAACCTGACAATACATTTCTGACTCATTTGTGCGATGCTGTTGGTTAAGTCAACCGCAGTGTGTAATTATTTATTATATACATTTCTGATTCATTTGTGCGACGCTTTCGGTGAAGTCAACAGCAGTGTGTAATTAGATACATTTCTGACTCATTTGTGCGACGCTGTCGGTGAAGTCAACAGCAGTGTGTAATTAGATACATTTCTGACTCATTTGTGCGACGCTGTCGGTGAAGTCAACCGCAGTGTGTAATTTATTATATATATTTCTGACTAATTTGTGTCACACCTGTCGGTGAAGGTCAACCCCTCTTTGTGTTGATAGAAATGGAGGCTACAACTAGTGCTGAAGTTGCTGCCACTAGTCATGACATTGACAATACAAGTCCGTCAACGTCCTCTGCTAAGACAGATGCCCAGGGGCATAGAGGGCTTAAGTCGGGGTATGTAAAATCATTTCATTTTAGAGTGATAAAGAAAAAAATCTAAAGAAATGTTAGCTACAGAGGCAGAAAGACAAAGTGCGCATTCAGAATCAGAACCATCAGACAGTTTTAGGGGTATCCACCTCAGCTATGTGTGAGTCTGACATTTCTCACACTGTCCTCATAGAGAAGCCACTTTCACCTCCTTCCATAATTTCTGAACCATCTGCACATGTGGGGAGCAGTACAAGTAAAAATGGTGATGAATCTGATGAGGAGGGTGATGAATCTGATGAGGAGGACATAATACAAATTGAAGATTTATGTGTGGAAGTGGGACAGGATGTGGGGAATATGTGTGTACTATCTGACAGTTGGAATGTTGATGATGATGTTGTTTGCGTAAATCAGCCACCGGTGGCTGCAGTTGTTGACAATGATAAAAAGAAAGCCATTGCAATGCCTGGGCATAACACCAAAAAAGCCATCTCTTGGGTGTGGGATTATTTTAACCCCAATGTTTATGAAAGCATCTGCTCCATTTGTGAGGCCAAATTTAGTAGAGGTAGGAATGTTAGCCATCTAGGCACCTCCTCCATAATACGTAATTTGTGGCGAAGACATGAAATTTATTGTACAAGGTTATAATGTAATTAACACCTCATCATCAACATCCTCAGAGTAATTACTTAATGGAGAAAATCCTTCTAAAAAATGTTTTGTGTGGGCCCAAACAAACCAATCACTTCAGTTACAGGTGACTGTCCTTGTCGCAGAAATTATTGGTTTGTTAAACTGTGCATGTCCTGTTTAATATATACGACATAAGGGTGGGTGAGGGCCCAAGGACAATTCCATCTTTTCTTTGCATTATGTGCTCTTTGGAGCATTTTTTGGGCATAGTTTATAAAACTGCCATCCTGTCTGCCACTGCAGTGCCACTCCTAGATGGGCCACATGTTTGTGCCACCCTTTTCTGTCGCCTAGCTTAGTCATCTAGCTACCTTGGTGCAACCTTTTGGCCTAAACTGGATGCAAACAATGGGGGTAATTCCAAGTTGATCGCAGCAGGATTTTTGATAGCAATTGGGCAAAACCATGTGCACTGCAGGGGAGGCAGATATAACATGTGCAGAGAGAGTTAGATTTGGGTGTGGTGTGTTCAATCTGCGATCTAATTTGCAGTGTAAAAATAAAGCAGCCAGTATTTACCCTGCACAGAAATAAAATAACCCACCCAAATCTAACTCTTTCTGCACATGTTATATCTGCCTCCCCTGCAGAGCACATGGTTTTGCCCAATTGCTATCAAAAATCCTGCTGCGATCAACTTGAAATTACCCCCAATATTGTGAGCTGTGAGGTGTTCAAAATAGACTGGAAATGAGTGGAAATGAATGTTATTGAGGTTAAAAATACTCTAGGAACAAAATAACCCCAAAAGTTGGGGTTTTAGATGTTTTTATTATTTAAAAAAAATAAAACAAATATATCCAAAACACACAAGGGCGGTTTTGGCAAAACCAATCCAAAACCAAAACACAGAAAAACCAAGACAAAACCAAAACCCCAAAAATGGGCAGGCGCACATCTTCAATTAGTACTTAGGGGGCGATTCAGACCTAATCGCTGGGCTGTCCTGCGTTTGGATAGTCGCCGCCTCCAAGGGGAGTGTTTTCCGAACACTCCCAACAAACGGTCAGTTACTACCCACAAATGACTTCCTCCTGTCAATCACCTTGCAAACCTCCGTGCGATCTGATTTTTCGCACCATCCCGTCGCTGACCACCAATGCCCTTTGTTGTTGTCCGACGCGCGTGTGCATTGCGGTGCATACGCATGCGCAGCTACTACCTGATCACCCGCTGTGTGAAAACGCACAGCAGCGATCAGGTCTGAATCACCCCCCTTAGAGTGTGCACATGCATTTTCTCTTTTCTGTGTGGAACTACAAGTCTCAGCATGGTAGCACCTCCCATTATGGTTAGAATTAGGTTGTGCAGTCCAAGGCTTCCCCCCATATCTGCTCACAATCCCCAGTATTAGTTGAAAAAATTCTTCGCATTAGCATAAGGGAATCTGACTTCCGTGGCTGCCAATAAATACAACAACTTTGTGTGCGACAGAATAAGCCTCAAAATATGGCTGGAGTGATGTCTCATACAGTAGGTAGACCATACATTAAGAGAAACCTAATGAAATATTTTCCATATTTTCAGTTTCAAGGTCAAACTTTTACTAAGAATTGCAGGTACCTGGGTGTAGTGTCCAACTATTTTGCTGCTGTCAACGGGTCCTTTACCAAAAATAAAATCCTTCTTTTCATTATCGAAGGCATTAATCGCTTCAGCCCAGCTGCCCTCACCTGTAGTCATGTATAAGTTTTCCCCACACTGGAATTCTAAAACGTACAATGAAATTGGACAGTGTTTATATTTCTACACATCGGAATACATTTCTGCTATATGATGTATGTTCTGTTCTACAGAGTTATGAAAAATGACAGTTGGGAGCTGATTGGCTGGAGCACCATTTATCATACGCAACGAGTTTTAGCACTCAGTGTGAAATGTATCACTCGTTGATAAATGAGCCCAATAGATTTGTAAATAAAATCAGAATAGGATCCTCCAATCCGATCTGGTGGGTTGTCCAGAAGCCACCACAGTTCTGTGATGCTGCACGTCACTTCTTCAGATAGGCAGCAGAACTGTTGAAGCTCCTGTTTGACTCCACTTTGGGTAGATTTACGAGGTATCTGGTTGATTGGTCGACAGTAAATCAGTGACTAGGTCAATCCCAAAGGTTGACATGATCAAAAGGTCAACATGTAAAAGGCAGATAACAAAAAAGGTCAAAAAGTTCAAAAGGTCGACATGACAATATTACACATATTTTTGAAAAAAAGTGATAATTTTTTTTTCACTTTTACAACTTTTTCATCCTTTACCATCCACATGGACAACATTTGGGAATAGTAACCTGTGCCGAGGACATCGGCACCGGAGGAGGCACCTTGCCCGAAGCGATTGAAGCTCACCATGTGAGGGTACACGGAACACTAATGTCAGGGGTCTTCTGTGTGAAAAGAATTGAGTAAAAAACAGCAATCCCCCTCCCAAAAAAATTACATCGACCTTTATTGTGTCCACCGTTCTCATGTTGACCTATTGACCCTGTCGACCTTTTCATGTTGACCATTTGATGTTGACCTACTGACTGTAGACCTTTTTAATGTAGATCTATTGAACCACAGTCGATTTAGTAAAGCTTCTAAGACTGAAGTGGTGGTATTGTCCATAGCAACCAATCAGATTCTGTTTCTATAAAGCAATAGAGAAATGATAGGCAGAATCTGATTGGTCGCTAGAGACAACACCTGTACTCTTTAGTTCTTATTACCACAACTGGATGAATCATTATACTGGATGGGATTATTTCCCAAGTGATTATTTATGAATAACATTATTGTACCAACAACTTCTAGGATCCCCAGCCCCAGTGAACCTGTCAATCTGTATGTACAGTATGTGTATGTGTCACTGCTGACAATGGCCTTAGTATAAACTACTTACTTGACGTCTTTCTTTCGGACGGATCACTGTGCACAAAGTTACATTTTTGAGCCACTCTTTGAGCATTCTGCTGAGCCTCGCTGCTCCATGTCTAGAAGGGAAATAAATATTGCTGTTATTTGCTATGTGCAACTCTTATGGCTTTTCCACACCAAGGTTCTGCCTCAGAACCGCCGCACCACCATCATACCGAACTAGAGAAAACAGAGACACCAGAAAGAGATCCTCAATAAACAAGAAGGGCCCCTCCTCGGACAACTGGACCCCGCGGACCTTCTCAGATACTCAAATCAAAATTTATTACTGAAATGTGGAGCCCACCATCATTGGCCATAACAAATTTAGTCACAGCCACATTAAACTTCTGCCCGGCTGGGTGTATGGCAGTCAAATACTGTACCTCACCACGCCAAACCAGCCTGGGCACAATAATAGATAATAAGACATTACAAGGCGGCCAGACCGATAACACTCGTGAAAAATCAGCTATAATAGAGCACCATAAATCCAGGGCCGTCCTAAACCAGCTGATCATGAAAACTCCTAGCAAAGTCCAATAGCCATACTTGAAAGCCAATCCAGCACATCTTGTCAGACCCTAGAAACACCTGAGCTCCATGGGCAGCCAGAAACTTGGAAACCCAAAATTGTAGGAGTGGCCCACTAACCAGATATTAAAAATAAGATTTTAATTTTTAATTACCTACCAGTAAATCCTTTTCTCATAGTCCGTAGGGGATACTGGGAATCCTAGTACCATGGGGTATAGACGGGTCCACTTGGAGAGATGGGCACTTTAGAAATTTGATAACGTGTGCTGGCTCCTCACCTCTATGCCCCTCCTTCCAGACATAGGGGTATATGCAATTGCGGTCAAATTCCCGAAATTGTCGAATTTCGGGAATTTTTCGCTCCAAAAAAAAATTTGTCAATGCAATTCAGTTCTTTCGTCAAAAAAAACGGACTTTCAAAATTCGACTTTTTGAAATTCGACTTTTGACAAATTCGACTTTTCTGCAATGATACAAGTGCTGCAATTCGACCAAAGTGTATTCAATGGAAGTTTGGAAATTCGACAACAGTGCTTTTAGACAGTAAATTCGTCATTTTCAATCCGCCACACTTTGGAGGGTGAAAACAATAAAAAAAAATGAAAACATTTTTTTTTTGGTGTTTTTTTTGGGGGGAATAGCATATCTATTTATATTAGAAGGGATTAGGTACTTGTTTTTTTTTTTTTGGAGGCACAAGTATTATTTATATATTTTTAAAAATATATATATATATATTTTTTCTTTTTAGGTGGAATGGTAAAATGCAGAAAAAAAATGGCGTGGGGTCCCCCCTCCAAAGCATAACCAGCCTCGGGCTCTTCGAGCCGGTCCTGGTTCTAAAAATCCGGGGGGGAAATTGACAGCGGATCCCCCGTATTTTTAAAACCAGCACCGGACTCTGCGCCTGGTGCTGGTGCCAAAAATACGGGGGACAAAAAGAGTAGGGGTCCCCCGTATTTTTCACACCAGCATCGGGCTCCACTAGCTGGACAGATAATGCCACAGCCGGGGGTCACTTTTATACAGTGCCCTGCGGCCGTGGCATTAAATATCCAACTAGTCACCCCTGGCCGGGGTACCCTGGGGGAGTGGGGACCCCTACAATCAAGGGGTCCCCCCCCCCAGCCACCCAAGGGCCAGGGGTGAAGCCCGAGGCTGTCCCCCCCCATCCAAGAGCTGCGGATGGGAGGCTGATAGCCTTGAGTAAAATGACAGAATATTGTTTTTTCCCAGAAGAACTACAAGTCCCAGCAAGCCTCCCTGCAAGCTGGTACTTGGAGAACTACAAGTACCAGCATGCGGGAGAAAAATGGGCCCGCTGGTACTTGTAGTTCTACTAGAAAAAAAAATACCCAAATAAAAACAGGAGACAGACACCGTGAAAGTAAAACTTTATTTCATACGTCGACACACACATACTTACCTATGTTCACACTCCGACATCGGTCCTCTTCTCCAAGTCGAATCCAGGGGTACCTGAAAAGAAAAGATAAATATACTCACCTCATCCATGGTCCAGAGATTAATCCACGTACTTGTCGAAAAAACAAACCGGACACCCGTACCACACGGACTGAAAGGGGTCCCATGTTGACACATGGGACCCCTTTCCCCGAATGCAGAGAGACCTCTCCGTGACAGCTGTCACAGAAAGGTCTCTAAAGCCAATCAGGAAGCGCTACTTCGTTGCGCTCACCTGATTGGCTGTGCGCTGTCTGAACTCAGACAGCGCATCGCACAGCGCCCTCCATTATATTCAATGGTGGGAACTTTGCGGCTAGCGGTGAGGTCACCCACGGTCAGCGGCTGACCGTGGGTTAACCCCACCACTACCCGCAAAGTTCCCACCATTGAAAGTAATGGAGAGGCTTTGCGATGCGCTGTCTGAGGTCACACGCGCACAGCCAATCAGGTGAGCGCCACGGAAGTAGCGCTTCCTGATTGGCTGAAGGGACCTCAGTGCAGGAGTCACGTGGTGTCCCGGCATTCGGGGAAAGGGGTCTGATGTGTAAACATGGGACCCCTTTCAGTCCGGCATGGTACGGGTGTTCGTTTTCTTTTTTTAACAAGTACGTGGATTATCTCCCGGACACTGGATTGAGGTGAGTCTAATTTTTTTCACAGGTACCCCGGATCGTCGGAGACTGTGGCAGTCGGCGGGTCAACATAGGTAAGTATGTGTGTGTCGGCAGTGTGTAATAAAGTTGTACTTGTCACGGTGTGTGTCTCCTGTTTTTATTTGGGTATTTTTTCCCCAGTAGTACTACAGGTACCAGCGGGCCCGTTTTTCTCCCGCATGCTGGTACTTGTGGTTCTCCAAGTACCAGCTTGCGGGGGAGGCTTGCTGGGACTTGTAGTTCTTCTGGAAAAAACAATATTCTGTCATTTTACTCAAGGCCATCAGCCTCCCATCCGCAGCCCTTGGATGGGGGGGACAGCCTCGGGCTTCACCCCTGGCCCTTGGGTGGCTGGGGGGGGCACCCCTTGATTGTAGGGGTCCCCACTCCCCCAGGGTACCCCGGCCAGGGGTGACTAGTTGGATATTTAAAGCCACGGCCGCAGGGCACTGTATAAAAGTGACCCCCGGCTGTGGCATTATCTGTCCAGCTAGTGGAGCCCGATGCTGGTGTTAAAAATACGGGGGACCCCTACTCTTTTTGTCCCCCGTATTTTTGGCACCAGCACCAGGCGCAGAGCCCGGTGCTGGTTTTAAAAATACGGGGGATCCGCTGTCAATTTTTCCCCCGGATTTTTAAAACGAGGACCGGCTCAAAGAGACTGAGGCTGGTTATGCTTTGGAGGGGGGACCCCACGCCATTTTTTTCCAGGTTTTTCCCGTTTTTACCCGTTTTTTTAAATTGCAGCAAAATCGCGGCAAATCGCCCGTTTTTCGCCCGCGGGACTGTCGAATCCGTTTTTCATTGAATATGGTGAATTCCGGAAGCCACCTGCCGGAATTCACCTGTCGAATTGTGTCGAATTAAAAAACGGCGATAATTTGCCGCGATTCGCCGCTAATTGCATATACCCCTTAGTCTAGGAAACTGTGCCCGAGGAGTCGGACATACTTTGAGAGAAGGAAATTAGTTGAGTAAAGTGGTGAGATTTCGAACCAGCACAACCATAACAAGAGGATAGCCATTCTAACCATAACTTGAAAAACAGGGACAGCTACAGGTGATCCAAACAACAATTAAACAAGCAACCATGCAGGAAGAACGAAGCCCCGGGCGGGCGCCCAGTATTCCCTATGGACTACAAGAAAAGGATTTACCGGTAGGTAATTAAAATCCTATTTTCTCTGACGTCCTCGGGGATATTGTGAATCCTAGTACCATGGGAAAGTGCCAGATCTCCAAAACCGGGTGGGAGAGTGCTTAGGTTCCTGCAGAACTGATTGACCAAACTGAAGATTCTCAGAAGCCAAGGTATCAAACTTGTAAAACTTAGCAAACGTGTTCGAACCTGACCTAGTAGCTGCTCGGCATAGCTGTAATGCCTAGACACCCCGGGCCCGAACAGATTTTGGAATCGGCAAACCTGCCATGGAATAAGCATGTTGGATAGCGAGCCTGATCCAGCTCGCAATCAACTGCTTTGAAACAGGACACACAATCTTGTTGGTACATATAGAATGAACAGCGAGTCCAATTTCCTGGTACGAGCAGTTCACTTTACATATACCTTCAAAGCCTGTACAACATCCAAAGACTTTGAAGTAGCAGAGGTGTCAATAACAACCGGAACCACTATCGGCTGGTTGATGTGAAACGCTGACACCACCTTAGGAAGGAATTGCTGACGAGTCCTGAGTTCAGCTCTGTCCTCATGGAAAATCAAGTAGGGGCTCTTGAAAGACAATGCCCCCAGTTCTGATACGCGTCTTGCCAAAGCCAAGGTCAACAGCGTGACGGTCTTCCACGTAAGATACTTTACCTCTACCTCCTGTAATGGTTCAAACCAGTCCAATTGGAGGAATTGTAGAACAAAATTGAGATCCCAGGGTGCCATGGGAGGTACAAAGGGAGGCTGGATATGATGAACACCCTTTAAGAACGTCTGTACTTCAGGTAGAGAAGCCAATTGTCTCTGAAAGAAAATAGTTGACGAAATCTGAACTTTGATGGAGCCTATGCATAGGCCCACATCCACTCCCGAATGCAGAAACAGCAGGAAACGTCTCCAGCAGGAAAATTCCACAGTAGAATATTGTGTGCTCTCACACCAAGAGACATATTTCTTCCAAATACGATGGTAATGTTTTGACCTTACCCACTTCCTGGCATGGATCGTAGTCAGGATGACCTTGTCAGGAATCCCTTTCTTGGCTAGAATCAACCTTTCAACTTCCATGCCGTTAAACGTAGGCATGGTAAGTCTTGATAGATGAACGGGTCCTATTGCAGAAGATCATCCCGAAGAGACAGAGGCCACGGATCTTCGATTAACATATTGAGAAGATTTGCATACCAGGCCCTTCATAGCCAATCCACAATCAGGATTGCCTGAACTCTTTCCCCTTTTGATTCTTTTGAGAACTCTTGGGATCAGAGGAATTGGAGGAAACAAGTACACCAGCTGGTAAACCCATGGAGTTCTCAGTGAGTCGACCGCTACAGCCTGTGGGTCCTCGACCTGGAACAATACAGATTGAGCTTCTTGTTGAGTCGAGAGGTCATCATGACGACTTGGGGATAACCCCACTGACGTGTTAGCCCCCGGAACACCTCCGGGTGGAGGCCCCATTCCCCCGGTGCAGGTCATGTCTGCTTAAGAAATACGCTTCCCAGTTGTCTACTCCCGGAATGAAGATCGCCGACAATGCCTCAGCGTGCTTTTCCGCCCAGAGGAGAATCTTTGACACCTCTGACATTGCACCTCTGCTTTTTGTTCCGCCCTGTCGGTTTATGTACGTCACCGCCGTCACATAGTCTGACTGTACTTGTACGGCCTGATTCCGAAGAAGAAACAAGGCCTGCAGAAGGGTGTTGTAGATTGCCCTGAGCTCTAGAATATTTATCAGAAGGGTGGCTTCCTGACTTGACCATCTTCCTTGAAACTGCACCCCCTGGGTTACTGCTCCCCAACCTCTGGGGCTTGCATCTATGGTTAACAGACTCCAATTCTGAATCCCGAACCTTCGACCCTCCACCAGGTGAGAAGTTTGTAACCACCACAGTATGGAGATTCTGGCCGTTGGCGACAGACGAATCCTCTGATGCATGTGTGGATGCAATTTGGACCATTTGTCCAACAGATCTAGTTGGAAGGGCCTTGCATGAAACCTTTCATATTGAATCGCCTCACAAGAAGCCACCATCTTTCCCAGAAGGCGGATGCATAGATGTACCAAGATCCGGTTCGGCTTTAAGACAGCCCAAATCATTGACTAGATTACTGTTGCCTTTCCAAGGGAAGGAACACTTTCTGAGACACTGTGTCCAGTATCATTCCCAGGAATTGTACCTTCTGCGTTGGCTCTAAGTGAGATTTTGTCAGGTTCAGAATCCACCCATGATCCGTGAGTAATCTGGTTGTGAGACCATTGTTCTCCAACAACTGCTCCCTGGACGCAGCCTTTATCAGAAGATCGTCCAGATAAGGAATGATGTTCACTCCCCGTTTGCGGAGTAGCATCATCATCTCTGCCATCACCTTGGTGAACACCCTCAGTGCCATGGAGAGACCTGGAAATGGTAGTTGCAGTCCTTCAGTGCAAATCGTAGATAAGCCTGATGAGGCGACCAGATCGGAATGTGAAGGTACGCATCCTTATTATCCAGAGACACTTGGAATTCCTCCTCTTCCAGACCTGAAATCACCACTCTCAGAGACTCCATCATGAACTTGAACATCCGTAAGTACGGGTTCAATGACTTGAGATTTAGGATCTGTCTTACTGAACCGTCCGGTTTCGGAACTGCAAACAAGCTGGAATAGTATTTCCTGTTTTGTAGATGAGGTGGAACTGGAACAATGACCTTGGTCAGTAACAGTTTTTGAATGGCTTCTTGTAAGGTTACTCTTGCTTCTTGTGAAACTGGTAAGCCTGATTTGAAGAATCCGTGAGGTGAGAGATCCTGGAACTCCAGCCTGTAGCTCTGGGATATAAGGTTTATGACCCAGGGGTCCTGGCAAGATCCTGTCCAGATGTGACTGAAAAATTTTAGTCGGGCTCCCACCTGCCTGTCTCCCAGGCATCTCGGCCCACCGTCATGCGGAGGGCTTTGAGGAGACAGAGCCGGAGCTCTGTTCCTTAGAACCAACAGCCGCTGGTTTGCGCGGTTTTCCTCTAGCACCTCTGGTGGCGGTAGAGGAACCTCTGGCCCTGCCCCTAAACTTTACCGTCCGAAAGGACTGTAAATTGGGTCCTGAGTAGGCCTTCCTAGCTGGTGGAGCTGTAGAAGGTAAATAGGTGGATTTACCCACAGTAGCCTGTGAAATCAACGTATTAAGCTCTTCGCCAAATAAGGCCTCACCTGTGAAAGGCAGGCCTTCCACACCTTTTTTAGAGTCTGTATCAGCAGTCCACTGATGCAGCCATAATCCCCTGCATATCAACACTGCCATAGTTGTGGTGCGTGCATTAAGCAGTCCTATTTCCTTAATGGCTTCAATCATAAAATTTGCAAAGTCTTGTATGTGTTGCAGGTGTGTAAGAATATCATCTTGAGGCAAGGTGTCTAAATCCTCAAATAAATTACCAGACCATTTTGCAATGGCTTGTGTAATCCACCCACATGCTATAGTGGGTCTCTGGGCCACCCCTGCTGATGTATACAAAGATTCCGGACCCGTTCGCACCGCAGCAATAAACCGCTGCATGCGAACGGGTCGGAATGACCCCCAATAACCGCCTAGGGATTTGAAATTTCCTATCGGGATTAACCCAGGCTTCTTCAAACAGGGTATTTAGGGGGTCATTCCGAGTTGTTCGCTCGCTAGCAGTTTTTAGCAGCCATGCAAATGCTATGCCGCCTTCCACTGGGAGTGTATCTTAGCTTAGCAGAAGTACGAACGAAAGGATCGCAGAGCGGCTACAAAACAATTTTGTGCAGTTTCAGAGTAGCTTCAGACCTACTCAGCGCCTGCGATCACTTCAGACTGTTCAGTTCCTGGTTTGACGTCACAAACACGCCCTGCGTTCGCCCAGCCACGCCTGCGTTTTTTCCTGGCACGCCTGCATTTTTCCCAACACTCCCTGAAAACGGTCAGTTGACAGCCAGAAACGCCCACTTGATGTCAATCACTCTGCGGCCAGCAGTGCGACTGAAATGCTTCGCTAGACCTTGTGCGAAACTACATCGTTCGTTGTAATAGTACGACGCGCGTGCGCATTGCGCCGCATATGCATGCGCAGAAGTGCAGATTTTTTTGCCTGATTGCTGCGCAGCGACATAAAAGCAGCTAGCGATCAACTCGGAATGACCCCCTTAGTTCCTTTAACACAGGAAAAGTGGCTGAGGATTTTTTCTTTACATTAAAGTAAGATTCCTCACACACCATATCAGGGATATTTATGACTTCTCTGATAGAGTCTATGAGAGCCTCTACACCCTGCTCCAGAATACCCAATACCCTCCCCTACCTCTATGTCCACCTCACCTTTCTCCATTTCTGTCCTGTCATTATCAGAGTCAGAATGTAGAATATGGGCCAAAGTACGTTTTTGAGGACTGATACGCCGGTCTGAGTACTGAATCCATTTGCACAAACTCAGTCATAGACTTGCTTAAATATTGCATCTCTTGCTCATTACGAGTTAATTTTGTAGAGATGGCTGCTGGCTCCGCAGCTCCACTTGTCTGAGAAGTAATACACACTGTATTGCCAGTCTGGGTACCATGGCCCTAATTCCAAGTTGATCGCAGCAGGAATTTAGTTAGCAATTGGGCAAAACCATGTGCACTGCAGGGGAGGCAGATATAACATGTGCAGAGAGAGTTAGATTTGGGTGGGGTGTGTTCAAACTGCAATCTAATTTGCAGTGTAACAATAAAGAAGCCAGTATTTACCCTGCACAGAAATAAAATAACCCACCCAAATCTAACTCTCTTTGCACATGTTAAATCTGCCTCCCCTGCAGTGCACATGGTTTTGCCCAATTGCTAACTAAATTCCTGCTGCGATCAACTTGGAATTACCCCCCATGTACACATACTGTGTACTAAGTCTGGAGACTCAGGGGGTCATTCCGAGTTGATCGCTCGCTGACGTTTTTCGCAGCATAGCGATCAAGCTAAAAACCGGCTGTTCTGCGCATGCGTATGGGCCGCAGGGCGCACGCGCCAAGTAATTTCACACAAAACTAAGCAATTTTACACAGGGGCATTTACACGCTTTTCAGTGATTGACAGGAAGTGGGTGTTTCTGGGCGGAAACTGACCGTTTTCCGAGAGTGTGCTAAAAAACGCAGGCGTGTCAGGCTAAAACGCAGGAGTGGCTGGAGAAACGGGGGAGTGGCTGGCCGAATGCAGGGCGTGTTTGTGACATCAAATCAGGAACCAAACAGTCTGCAGTGATCGCAATCTAGGAGTAGGTCTGGAGCTGCTCAGAAACTGCAGGAAAAGATTTCTGAGCAATTTTGCTAATCTTTCGTTCGCACTTCTGCTAAGCTAAGATACACCCCCAGAGGGCGGCGGCTTAGCGTTCGCACTGCTGCTAAAAGCAGCTAGCGAGCGATCAACTCGGAATGAGGGCCTCAGTCCGCCCCTTAGAAGCCGCGTGTCTCCGTACCCTAATGCTGCCATAATGACCGGCGACCCACTAGCCCGGAGGCCGGGCTTTCACTCACCACTCTTTTTTCTTGCGGCTCTGTTAGGGTGGCGGCGTGCTGCGGGAATGTACGCTCACTGTGGTGGGGCTTGCAAATAGTTCCCTCAGGAGCTAACGTCCTGTCAGGGGGGAACGGGACCATCAACCCTTAGTGGGTTTGGCCAGTTCTTCCCCCTAAGTCCCACGAAGCAGGCAGGCTGGTACCATCCAGTCCTGCCTGAAAATAACAAACTTTAAAAATAAATGCAGAAAACTCTTCAGGAGCTTCCAGAGATGTGACCAGCTCCATCAGGCACATTTTCTAAACTGAGTCTGGTACGAAGGTCATAGAGGGGAGGAGCCAGCACACGTTATCAGACTTCTATAGTGCCCATGGCTCCAAGTGAACCCATCTATACCCCACGGTACTAGGATTCCCAGTATCCCCTAGGACTTTAGAGAAATATCAACATGCATATCTAATGAATAGGACAGGTAAAGACCAAATATTATTAACTAATTAAGAGTGACAAAACCAAAATATGTAACTGAGGATCTGTAAAAAAAAAAATAGGAGCTACAAAGTGAGTTTGGTCCACATGCAGCTACGTAATGCTGCCACAGAACACAAAATAGTCTTTTGCCATTCTGCAGCACATATTACATACCGTTGGCGCCCATTGTTACCCTTTTGCTCTCACTCACTTCAAAACCTGGCTACATCACCGGAGGTGCTTTAATCCTTTACAGCCAATTAAATACACTACTGAAAAAAAATTATTATCTTACCGCTTTCACCATGTTCGAAGCAGATGGGTCGACATTTCTTCTGCAGTCATTGATCAGGTTTATAATTTCATTCTGTACAGCTGGATTATCAGTTGACAATGGATCACTGGCCTAAACGAGTTACAACAATTAACAGGTTTTTTTCTTGCAAATTTTTTTTGAAATTTTTGTTTCTTTACAGTGCGAAGTTCAAAGAAATATCTGCTGCAAACAGTGACTTTCAGCCTGTGACCTCTGTATTGCTATACTGTAATGGTGGCTAACCAGTCAGGGACTAAGGGAGAGATTTATCAAAGCTTGGAGAGAGAAAAAGGACCAACCAATCATCTCCTGTCATGTTACAAACA
Source organism: Pseudophryne corroboree (assembly GCF_028390025.1). Taxonomy (NCBI): domain Eukaryota; kingdom Metazoa; phylum Chordata; class Amphibia; order Anura; family Myobatrachidae; genus Pseudophryne; species Pseudophryne corroboree. The sequence continues at coordinate 69,065,750 of NC_086447.1, forward strand.
CAGCCTGTAAAGGGCCCTACACACTGGACGACATTTTAGAAAGATACGTAAGATATCGTTCAAAAATGAATGATATATCGTTCATATCGTTTAGTGTGGAGGCACTGATGATGAATGATGCGCGTTCCTGCAGTCGTTCATCGTTGGTCTATCATCGTTTATCATTGCAAGCCAATTTGGACGATATAGATGTCTGCAATGTCAATTCGTTCAAACCGTTCTTACAAATTGTTCAGTGTGTATGCAAAAATAGTTACTGAAAAATAGTTAATTGTTCATATCGCTCATCGTCCAAATTGCCCAGTGTGTAGGGCCCATAACATGGCAGCCAGGAGCTAATTAGTTGGTACTTTGGTGTATATTCATGAAGCAGTGAAAAGTGTGGAGAAGTGAGCCAGTGGAGAAGTTGCCCATAGCAACCAATCAGCATTGAGGTAACATTTATAATTTGCATACTATACAGTTGTACGGAGCAGCTGATTGGTTGCCATGGGCAACTTCTCCACAGGCTCACTTCTCCACTCTTTTCACTGCTTCATGAATAGACCCCTTTATCTCTCTTCACCTTATCTCTCTCCAAGCTGTGATAAATCTCCCTTTAAGAGACAGAAAATATCTATAGTAACAACAAATAGCCATGCCCTTTGACCTTTCCAAATGCCACTCAGACTTGCATAAATTCACCTCAGACCTCCACTCATGCCATCAGACATACCCACATACCCATTACTTGCACGGGTTGGGTAGAATATCGTGGGGCACAGGATGACGGCGCTCAGAATACCGACTCCGGCATACCCCTGGTGCCTAACCCTAACCACCTTTCCCACAGCCTAACCCTAACTCTCCCCCTCATGCTTACATTCGGCATTGTGACCTTTGGGATTCTGAGCGATGTCGAGGTTCCGATGCCGATCTTCTGACCATCGGCATCCTGATTGATGGTATGTCTACTATATCTTGTCTTTATGGGACTACACTACCTGGACACAGTTATGGTGTCAACATTGTTGAAATGTCGACATTTAACATGTCGGCATTTGCAGAATGTTGATATGTTGACAATGTTGACATTCATCAGTGTCTGGAGAGTTAGGCTATGGAAGGGGAGGGTTAGGTTGCGGAAGGTGAGGATTAGGCACTAGGAGAAGAGTTAGGATTATGCTATGGGAGGGGAGGGTTATAGTTAGGCTATGAGAGGGAATGTTAGGTCTAGGGGGATATAATATACAAGCCCTTGCTGATCTCTCTCATTTGCTTGCAGGACTGATACTTCAGAAGATCATATATCGTTACGCCAAAAATAATCTTCCTTCCTAACGTTTGTCTCTTTTGCTTATTTTAAAACACAGTCATTTGAGAAAATAGGGGTAAATACTGAAAACGTGCATACATACCTGCACAAGGACGATTGCCAGCACAGCTGATAGGCACAGCAGAGGAAACATTGTCTTTTTATTTTCTCTGTAACATTAATATGTGTTGGATTAGTGTTTGCCGACATGTTTACTCTTCAACAAAGACTCTCAATCATCTGTGCCCACACCCAGACAAATATAGGGTTTAATCCTCAGCAGTGGCGTAACTACCAAACCCACAGCCACTGTGGAGGTGCAGGGCTGCGGAGGCGCAGGGCTGAGGAGGTGCGGCCACTGATTCAGAGCAGATTGACATGCAGACTGGCCGTCTGCATGTCAATCTGCTAAATGTCCCTCCCAAAATGGCCACCACTATGAAGGAGAGACATGCTAGAGGTCATACTTGATCTCTAGCGTCTAAATGCCAGGAAGCGCCGGGACCCATGGGAGTGCATAGCACTGGGCATGATCGTGGCAGCCTTGCAGCCTGGCACCCTGGTAGCGAGCATGAAATCCCCTTGGCAACAAGCATTATACACCGCTAGCAACAAGCATTACCCCCAGGAAAGACACATGACATCCAGCTAATGAAATCCCTAGCAACAGGCATTATACCGTAGCAACGAGCATGACACCCAGTGCATGAAACCCCTGGCAACAAGTATTACCCGCTGGCAATAAGCTTGACACCCATCACATGAAACCCCTGGCAACAAGCATAACACCCAGTGCATGAAACCCCTGGCAATGAGCATGACACCCTGAGCATAAAAACCCTCTGCACCAAGCATGGAACCAACAGCATGAAACCCCTGGCTATGAGCAGGTAATTTAAAAGTAATTAGTAACCTTACTGTAGGGCTTAATGTGTAATAGGCATTATGGTGTGTGGCATTATGTATCACGGGCATTGCGGTGTGTGGCATAATGTATAACAGGCATTGCGGTGTGTAGCATAATGTGTCATAGGCATGACGGTGTGTGGCATACTGTATCACAGGCATTGTATGTGGTATAATGTCTCAGGGGCATTGCAGTGTGTGGCATAATGTGTCAGGGGCATTATGGTGTGTGGCATATTGTATAATGGGCATTATGGTGTGTCTCATAATGTCTAAGGGCCATTGCAGTATGTGGCATAATGTGTACCTGGCATTACTATAAGGAGGAAAAATTACATATAATGTAAGGGGCATGAATCAGGATTATTTTTTTTCCTGGGGTGGCCAATGTCTTGGCGTGCAGGTTGCAAAACTGGGGTTTAAGGTAGTCTTTTCCTACAATGCCACGCCCCTTTCAGTGAAGCCACAGCCATTTTAGTCAGGGGGTGCATGAGCGGCAATACATTTTGCTGCAGGACCTGAGGGTTATGTGATCCACCCCTGGCTGGATATGTTGGCACAGGACATGGGGCTGCTACTGTATGCAGACTGCATTGGGTGGTATGTGCTGAACATATGGTACTTATGTGGATGTTATACTGTATATTTACAAACATTTGGCCTTTGTGAAATAATTTCATCATTACAGACTAATTAAAGCCCTTAGGAAAAAGTTGATTATACTGATGATATTATTAATGTTATATGCCTTAGATATAAGCAGGGCCACCATTCATTAGGTGGGAATATGTTTGATTAAAGAGGATTTTTGTGGACATCACCTTTTTTTAATTGCATTTTTAAAGTTAATTTAGGGGAAAGCAAAAGTGACACCACATGTAATATATATAAATGAGACCGAAATCTTTCTTGTTGGTTAAAATGGCAGCTAAAATAAATAAGGAAATAAATACAAAAATGTGATTAACACAATAGATCCTAAACAGTAGGTAACTAACAGTACTGTATGTCATATTGTACTTACTACTTGTAATTACAAGCATTGACTCTGCAGTCTCCCTCTGACCCTACAGTATTCCAACAATAACATTCACACGAGACTTCCATTCTATAGTTTATAGTGTATTCTATAGTTTGTAGTGTATTCTCTCAATGCTGGTACATATTGTTTAATAATCCAAATCTTATTAGCAAATAGTAGCAAACATGTAAAACAAAGGGGCCAATTCAATAAGGATAGCAAATTCTGCTAATCAGCATAATTTGCTATCCTTTTGCACGCATGCTGACCGGCGCCTCCCCCACTGCTACAAGCAGAAATTGCGTTCGCCTCGCAATTTCTGCTTGTTAGCAGAAACTAAGGTTGACTCCTGCCGGCGCAGCTTAGCTGTGGCTGCAGGAGTCCTGGCGCCATTTTACCTGTCACAACGGCTGCCTGTGACATCACGCAGCCACCGCGACTGCGCCCCGACATGCCCCCGTTCGTGCCGCACAAGCCACCGTTCGGGTTGCCCGGCCCCGCAACGTTCCGTTTCCTCCGTGAAAACGGAGTGTTGCTGCCTCCCTCCCGCCCCGCCCCGCGGCCGCCTCTGAGGCAGAGTTGATCGCATTTTCTGCAGCCCCCCTCAGAAAATGTGGACGCATGCACAGTAGGGCCCGCTGCACATGCGCCTGCGGCACCGCCGCAATAATTCCGTACGAATCGCGACTTGCGATCCGTACTGAATTAGCCCCATAATACAGTAAATACACTTCTTGCAAATAGCAAAAAAAGATTGCAACATAAAAATGTAAATGATACAGTACTGAAACTTTAACACTATGCACATCGATTTTCCACGATGCAATGGAAATTATGTTTAAATACTATATATATATATATATATATATATATATACTGTATATATGAGGCATGACTTTCTGTAACAGCGCATACAATATGTTTGCATATACTGTATTATTTTCTATCATTTTTATATATCTATGACTGACTCATCACTAATTCTCTTACTTCCCGATATGTTAGGAAGATTAAATGTAACATAGATATTCTACAGGTGGGAAATAGGAAAACTACGTAATCAGAAGTTTAATAAACCTCCCCTAAGGGGATGAAAAGGAGGTTGACATAATGACATAATTACCGATGCGCGTCTTGCGTTGCATGAACGATAACAGAGAATTGATTAAACTACAAAAATGGTGCCGTCACTTTTTATCATATCTGCTACGGGTGCTCCTCGAGTAATGCCAAGATCCATGGATTAATATTTACTTACATTAAGACGTCTCAAATTTATATCTCTATAGAATTACCAAATTATTAACACTCATTTATATTGACAATCAGAAACTCCCATGCGAAGAACAGGTAGAACAGCTAGTTATATATATATATATATATACAGGTTGAGTATCCCATATCCAAATATTCCGAAATACGGAATTTTTTGAGTGAGAGTGAGATAGTGAAACCTTTGTTTTCTGATGGCTCAATGTACACAAACTTTGTTTAATACACAAAGTTATTAAAAGTATTGTATTAAATGACCTTCAGGCTGTGTGTATAAGGTGTATATGAAACATAAATGAATTGTATGACTGTAGACACACTTTGTTTAATGCACAAAGTTATAAAAAATATTGGCTAAAATGACCTTCAGGCTGTGTGTATAAGGTGTATATGTAACATAAATGCATTCTGTGCTTAGACTTAGGTCCCATCACCATGATATCTCATTATGGTATGCAATTATTCCAAAATACGGAAAAATCCCATATCCAAAATACCTCTGGTCCCAAGCATTTTGGATAAGGGATACTCAACCTGTATATATATATATATATATATATATAGTATCTCTATACATATAAAACTCAGTTGCAACTGTGAGTAATTTTATCAATACGCAATACTGTACTGTACCTGACTGCAGCGTTAGTAGTAAGCAGAAGTCTATATAATGCTGTATAATTCTTACCTGATTACAGCCAGTGACTTGTAGCTCTCCTGCCTCTCAGACAGGTGTATGCAGTGTGATACTACTGGATCTGGACGCCTTATATAAACGCACAGGTAACAGGATAAATACTTCCTGTGGGTTTTTTTTTTATACTTGGAACTCGGCGCTTCAAATGAATGCAGCAATTTGCATTTTGGAGGACAATGATGGCCACAGTTACGAACAGTCTTGTGCAAGGATGTCCCGTGTTAAAGGGGAATTTCTCATTATAATCTTCCTATTGTTGATTGTCTGCATATTAAGCTTTTGCTAACACAGACAGTGTATTCTTGTTTCATGGCAACAATAATATAAAGAAAGAAAGAAAGAAAGAGTATGGTGTTCCCAAAATGTCTACACACACTGGGGCATCGAGCCATGCTAAGCCCTTTCCTAAGAAAGTAGGGCAATATAAATGATGACAGTGGAACAATAAATAACTGTGGCATTGTTTTGAGTGGCACAAATTTCAGGAATAGAATTCAATGTGATCATGGTTTCTACTTGGCAAGTCTTCTGTTTATGTCTTCAGTCTATACTTCTGTCATGCAATGTGGCCAGGGAGGCATGTAAAATATTTTTTTTTTGTCTTTTTTTCCAAGGGTGCATGACCACGCCTCCTGTAATTATGCCACGCCCCCTGAGACGTGTCTGGGCCCAGCCAGGCTCTCTACTGCCCTGGTTCTGATACCTTCACATTGCAGCAAACCATACAGCCATTTATGAAACCAATGTTCACATATGACCTGCCCTTTTCTTCTAAGTTCCTACAGCGCCTTGTCCACATACAACTTTACAAGAAATATACAAGTCTTTGGTTTGGAGAATTGTTCTAATAAATCTGTTGGGTTTTTTAATAAATCTGACTGGTTTTAAAATAGTGCACAGAAGTGGAGATTTTATGAAAGCACCCTATGGCGTGTTTTATTTCAGCCCTGGGGCTACCTCCTACATAATCATCCTCTTGCATATAAAAAACAGTTATAAAATGGCAAAATAAATTCCAGAGTAGCATCGAAGAGTGTGGACACACCAGGGATAGAGTTGTTTTGAGTATCTTCTAGGGGAGGGGGACACTTGGTGATCTAGTCCTGCAACTCGGCCCCCAACCAGTGCGTTGCAAAGTCCACCACGTACCCACGGTGGCCCAGAAATCCCACACCACACCTGAGCCATACACTCCTGGCATGTGGCTTGAAAGTGAGGGAGCACAGAGGCGACAATAAAGGAGCCAGGACCTCACGGCTTTGCAAGTAATCTCCAAGGGAACATAAAACAAAAGGGCAAAACCACACCTTCCACATCAAAGCCTTAGACCATTATTCCTTCAGCTCTCCACCTCATCTGAACAAATAGCATGAACTCCAAAAACAAATGTTCTTTTCCTGATTGGGAAATACGCAATGGATTGCCATAATAAATACCTCCACACTTGGTTAGATAGGTATGGCAAACCCCGTACACCAGTCCTGTACAGTTCACCAAAAATTGACAAGTGGTTGAAACGGTAGCATACGCCTGATCTACAAGAATATTATGTCAGTTCAGCGGGTGGATCCATTGCTGTTACTGCCTTTGTTCTACCTAAAGTGATCTCTGCTGCAGGCTCTTTAGTGGCAGCAGCTGGTGGTCATCATAGGATACATGTATTCTACCTATATACATCAGTATGAAGGATGCCAAACAAATACAGTATGCCAAAGCACCAACAGTGCTGGTCTTGACCAACTAAATGCACTAGGCAAGATTTTAGCTGGTGCAACTCAAACAGCAAGGGGGCAGGGCATCGTGACTGATGGGTCCACCAGTGGAATAATGGCATCATAGACATTCACCTATAACGCCTTTGTCCGAGGACAACTCTGGGCAAAAAGCTATTGCCAGATAACCACAAAAGTGCACATGGCGCACAAAGGTGAATAATTTCTCCAGAGACAGAAGATGAAGTAGGTCCAGTTATTACTTACTACATAACTAATCTGAGGTTCCTTACTCCTCTCATTTTGTACAATCGTTTAGGTAGAGTACTCTGTGGGTCGTCTTTGTTTGGTTAGCATACAATGACCCACACTTCAAAACAGGGGGGTGTCGGTGTCGCCCTCTATTTTGAAGATGTGATGGGTCCAGGGTCTGCATCGTCAGACACAGACTTCCAGGACCCAGATGTCTGCATCTAATGTGGCCGGTGCCTGTAACTATTGTAAATCGTGACTGAGGTCATGTTAGTGATCAACGGTGGCCTCCTTAGACACAGTACTTGGATCCTCACTAATGCTAACAGGAGGTGTATGTCTTCTACTGACACCTCCTGCTGCATTACAATTTTAATGATACAGTATTGCACAGGTGTTTCCTTGCAGCTGTGCAATCCCTTACAAACATGGGGGGTAATTCCGAGTAGATCGCAGCATCAAATTTGTTAGCAGTTGGGTAAAACCATGTGCACTGCAGGGGGGGTAGATATAACATTTGCAGATAGAGAGTTAGCTTTGGGTGGGTTATATTGTTTCTGTGCAGGGTAAATACTGGCTGCTTTATTTTTACACTGCAATTTAGATTTCAGTTTGAATACACCACACTCAAATCTAACTCTCTCTGCAAATGTTATATCTGCCACACCTGTATATGTATAATATATCTATATATACACATAATATATAATATATACATGTATATGTTAATATCTCAGCAAGGGACCCAAAAATGTGGGATTTTGAATCTAGGATAAGGGATACACAACCTGTATAAATATATATATATATACACACACACACACCCCGGTATATATGTGTATATATATATATATATATATATATATATATATACCCTGGTTTGGGAGTATGCGCATAGCACTGCAGGACTGGTGCAGATGCAATATTTACTTGGGGCTTCACATGCTGTTGCCTCAGAAAAGTGAAAAGTGAAGATATATGTATATATATATATATATATATATATATATATAAAAAGGAGATTTATGGTAGACTTACCATAGTTAAATCTCTTTCTGCGAGGTACACTGGATTCCACAGGGAATAACATCAGGGTGTAGGGTTGGATCTTGATCCAGGGCACCAACAGGCTAAAGGATGCATTGCACCACCTCCTCTATAACCCCGCCTCTAGGCCCTGGAGCTCAGTTTCGTTAACCAGTCCAATGCAGTAGCAGGCAAAAGAGACGGTGGATGTTAGTCACATAGAACCACATTCTCATGACAGGAGAAGGGACTAGCGTCTAATGCCATACAAACCCAAAGAAGCTAAGTGAGTCAGGGTGGGCGCCCTGTGGAAACCAGTGTACCTCGCAGAAAGAGATTTAACTATGGTAAATGTACCATAAATCTCCTTTTCTAGAGCGGGGTACACTGGTATTCCACAGGGAATAACATTGGGGATGTCCTAAAGCAGTTCCTCATGGGAGGGGACGTACTGTAGCGGGCACAAGAAACCGGCTTTCAAAGGAAGCATTCTGGGAGGCGGAAGTTTCAAAGGCATAGAACCTGATGGACGTGTTCACAGAGGACCACGTAGCCGCCTTGCACAATTGTTCAGCGGATGCACCTCGGCGGGCTGCCCAAGAAGGTCCAACAGACCGAGTAGAATGGGCTTTAATAGCAGCAGGAGTTGGGAGACCAGCCTGCGCATAAGCTTGTGCAATCACCATTCTAATCCATCTGGCCAAGGTCTGCTTGTTCACAGGCCAGCCACAATTGTGAAAACCAAAAAGTACAAAAAGGGTTTCTGATCTCCTGAGGGAGGCAGTCCTCTCTACGTAAATACGGAGAGCCCATACCACATCCAAAGACCGCTCTTTGGAGGACAAACCAGCAGAGATAAAGGCCGGAACCACAATCTCTTGGTTAAGATGAAAACATGATACCAACTTAGGTAGATAACCAGGGCGAGTACGAAGAACTGCCTGGTCACGGTGGAAAATCAGAAAGGGTTGACGACAGGACAAGGCACCTAAGTCCGACACCCTCCTAGCAGAGAAAATAACCAGTAAAAACACAACCTTAAGTGTAAGACATTTAAGATCCACAGACTCAAGAGCAGGGTCGGCTTCAGGCACGTTCCAATAGAGCGGCCGAACAGGGCGCCACACTTAATGGGCGCCGCTAGCTCACGCCGCCATATTGGAGCCTGCCCTGGAGCCAAGTCCCTGCACTGTGCATCCACAGCGTCCGTCCCGCCACCCACAAGCACCCATGCAAACGGCGCCGGCCCGTGAGCCAATCAAAGCTCGCGGACCAGCAGCTAAGGCTCCTGATTGGCTGCCGGACTGCGAGCTTTGATTGGCACGCGCCTAATTGGAGCACCGCTACTGGAGACTGAGGGGAAGGAGAGGCGCACGCTGCGCTCTCCTCACCACCCAAGAAAACAGCAGCAGCGCAGTAAGCTGCACTTTGGGGAGGGGGGAGCACTGTGTAGAGACATGTGTATCTGGCATTGGGGGCATATCTGGCATTGTCGGAGGATGTGTATCTGCATTGGGGGCATATCTGGCACTCTGGTGGCATGTGTATCTGCATTGGGGGCATATCTGGCACTCTTGGGACATGTGTATCTGGCACTGGGGGCATATCTGGCACTGTGGAGAAAAGTGTATCTGGCACTGGGGGCATATCTGAATCTGGCACTGGGGGCATATCTGGCACTGTGGGGACATGTGTATCTGGCATTGGGGACATGTATATCTGGCACTGTGGGTACATATATCTGGCACTGTGGGGACAAATGGATCTGGCACTGGGGGCATACATGTATCTGACACTGCTGGGGGGCATATCATGTGTATCTGGCACTGCTGCGGGGCAAATCATGTGTATCTGGCACAGCTAGGGGCATGTCATGTCTATCTGGCACTGCTGGGGGGCATATCATGTGTAGCTGGCATTACTGGGGGGCATATCATGTGTATATGGCACTGCTGTAGGGTATATAATGTGCATATGGCACTGCAGTGGGGACAAATGGATCTGGCACTTGGGGAATATATGTATCTGGCACTGGGGGCATATATGTATCTGGCACTGTAGGGGCATATATGTATCTGGCACTGTGGGGACATGTGTATCTGACTCTGCTGGGGGGAATATCATGTGTATCTGGCACCGCTGCGGGGCATATCAAGTGTATCTGGCACAGCTGGGGGCATGTCATGTGTATCTGGCACTGCTGGGGGGCATATCATGTGTAGCTGGCACTGCTGGCAGGTATATCATGTCTATCTGGCACTGCTGAGTGGCATATCATGTGTAACTGGCACTGCTGGGGGGCATATCATGTCTATCTGGCACTGCTGTGGGGCATATCATATGTAGCTGGCACTGCTGGGGGGCATATCATTTGTAGCTGGAACTGCTGGGGGGCATACTATGTCTATCTGGCACTGCTGCGGGGCATATCATGCGTTGCTGGCACTGCTAGGGGACATATAATGTCTATCTGGCACTGCTTGGGAGCATATAATGTGTAGCTGGGGGCATATCATGTGTAGCTGACACTGCCAGGGGGCATATCATGTCTGTCTGGCACTGCCAGGGGGCATATCATGTGTATCTGGCACTGCCAGGGGGCATATCATGTCTATCTGGCACTGCTGAGGGGCAGAACATGTGTATCTGGCATTGCTGCAGGCGATATCATATGTAGCTGGCACTGCTGGGGGGCATATCATTTGTAGTTGGCACTGCTGGGGGTCATATCATGTCTATCTGGCACTGCTGAGGGGCATATCATGTGTAGCTGGCACTGCTGAGGGGCATATCATGTGTAGCTGGCACTGCTGGGGGGCATATCATGTGTAGCTAGCACTGCCAGGGGCATATCATGTGTAGCTGACACTGCCAGGGGGCATATCATGTGTATCTGGCACTGCTGGGGGGCATATCATGTCTATCTGGCACTGCTGAGGGGCATATCATGCGTACCTGGCACTGCTGGGGGGCATATCATGTGTACTTGGCACTGCTGGGGGTCATATCATGTCTATCTGGTACTGTTGGGGGGCATATCATATGTATATGGCACTGCTGGGGGGCATATCATATGTATATGGCACTGCTGGGGGTCATTATGTCTATCTGGCACTGCTGGGGGCATATGTCTATCTGGCACTGCTGGGGGCATATGTCTATCTGGCACTGCACCACTGGGGTCATTATGTGTATCTGGCACTATACTGGGGACATTATATGTAAGGAACACTACTGTGGCTGTTATGTGTAAGGCTGCTATTTGTGTGTGTAAAGGGGTGTGAAAATATATTTATTTATAATTTGATAATATGAAGTTGCGATGCCACGCCCACTTTTCCAGGAGCGTGCGCACCGCTGGGGAACACTTTGAAATTTTCTCATTTAGGGTGCTAGTAGGCATGGAGCCGGCCCTGCTCAAGTGGTTCAGATGGAGACTCTTGTAGGGCATTTATGACAACAGACAGATCCTATCTAGCCACAGGAGGGACATAGGGAGGCTGAATCCGTAAAACGCCCTGAGTGAAAGTATGAACGTCAGGAATAGACGTAATTTTCCTCTGAAACCACACCGACAAGGCAGATATATGAACCGAGAGGGAGGCCAGACAAAGGCCTAAATCTAGAATTTGTTGCAGAAAAGCCAAAAGCCTAGAAGTACTAAATGAATAGGCATCATAATTCTTAACAGCACACCATGTATACTAAGAGGTCCATACCCTGTAATAAATCCGTGCAGAAGCAGGCTTACGGGCCTTCAACATAGTTTGAATAACCGCCTCTGAGAAGCCCTTGGCCCTCAGGAGTGAAGCTTCAAGAGCCATGCCATCAAAGCCAGTCTGGCCAGGTCCGGATAGACACAAGGGCCCTGAACGAGGAGGTCTGGGCGTTGAGGAAGTAGAAGAGTACGCTCTATCGATAGACCCTGCAGGTCTGAGAACCAATGCCGTCTGGGCCACGCTAGAGCGACAAGAAGTAGTATTCCTCTTTCTTGCTTGAACTTCCTTAGAACCCTGGGCAGGAGTGACACTAGAGGGAACACGTATGGCAGCCGATAAATCCATGGAATTGCCAGTGCGTCCACAAACGCTGCTTGAGGATCCCTTGTCCTTGATCCGAAGACCGGTATCCTTGCGATTGTGTCGAGACGCCATCAGGTCTACATCTGGTAGGCTACACTTGTCCACTAGGAGTTGAAAGACTTCCAGATGAAGTGTACACTCTCCGGCGTGAACGTTCTAATGACTGAGGAAATCCGCTTTCCAGTTGAGGATGAACACTGCCGATATTGCTGGCAGATGGCGTTCCACCGAACAGAAGATTTTTTATACTTCCAGCATTGCCATGCAGCTTTGAGTGCCGCCTTAATGATTTATGTACGCCACTGTGGTGTTGTCTGATTGTACTTGAACTAGAGATGTGCAGCTGGCACTTTTCGTGTTTTGTGTTTTGCTTTTGGTTCTAATTCCACTTTCGTGTTTTGTTTTTAGCTTGGTTTTGCCAAAACCACCATTTCATGTTTTGGTTTTGGATTTGGATCTGGATTATTTTGAAAAAAACATAAAAATGGCTAAAATCACAGAATTTGGGGGTAATTTTGATCCTACGGTATTATTAACCTCAATAACATTTATTTCCACTCATTTGCAGTCTATTCTGAACACCTCACACCTTACAATATTGTTTTTAGGCCAAAAGGTTGCACCGAGGTTGCTGGATGACTAAGCTAAGTGACACAAGTGGACAACACAAACACCTGGCCCATCTAGGAGTGGCACTGCAGTGTCAGACAGGAGGGCAGATATAAAAAAAAGGCCCTAAACAGCACCTCATGCAAAGATGTAGAAGAGGTGCAATGAGGTAGCTAACCAAGTGACACAAACAATTGGCCCATCTAAGAGGTGCACTGCAGTGGCAGACAGGATGGCACTTTTCAAAAACTAGGCCACAAACAGCACCTTGTGTAAAGATGTAGCAGAGGTGCAATGAGGTAGCTGTATAATTAAGCAATGCAACACAAACAATTGGTCCATCTAGGAGTGGCACTGCAGTGGCAGACAAGAGGGCACTTTATAAAAAATCTAGGCCACAAACAGCCCCTCATGTAAAGATGTAGAAGAGGTGCAATGAGGTAGCTGTATGACTAAGCCAAGCGACACTGGACATATATACGGCAGTATCACTGGACATATACGGCAGTATCACTGGAATTATATGGCAGTAGCACTGGACATATACGGAAGTGTCAGACAGGATGGCACTTTAAAAAAATAGTCCCCAAATAGCACATGATGCAAAGAAGAAAATAGAGGTGCAATATGGAATTGTATGTGCAAAACATGGGACGTGCTGGAACTTGCCCAGTTGTAATGCACACACAATATTGGTGGTGTTGTCCGATATCACAAATCCCCAGGAGAGTCTAACTGGGGTAAGCCAATGCGTGATGATGTCCCTCAGTTTCCGTAAGAGGTTGTCAGTGGTGTGACTCTTACGGAAAGCAGTGATAAATAGCGTAGCCTGTCTAGAAACTAGTTTGGATTTGCGAGATGCTGCTACTTGTGCCGCTGCTGCTGCTGTAGTTGCTGCGGGAGGCAATACATCTACCCAGTGGGCTGTCACATTCATATAGTCCTTAGTCTGCCCTGTTCCACTTGTCCACATGTCCGTGGTTAAGTGGACACTGAAAAAAAACAAATTTTTTAGGACACTGGGGACACTTTTACTGATGTCTCTGTACATTTTCGGTATCGCCTGCCTAGTGAAGTGGAACCTAGATGGGATTTGGTAACGGGGACACAATACCATATATATTTAAACAAACCACATCACCATAAGAATCCTCATCGTCAAACTTCCTTCTCAGCGCCAGCAACACTCATAACCTCATCCTGGTGTATTTCAACAGTGACATCTTCAATTTGAATATCAGAAACTGGACTGTGGGTGCTCCTTCCAGCACTTGCAGGGGGCGTGCAAATGGTAAAAGGAGCCACCTCTTACCAGTGTTCAGTGTTGGAAGGTCAGTGTTGGAAGGTCAGGCATCGCAACCGCTGACACACTTGAGCTCTCCTTAGGGGTTTGTGATACCATCTCAGAATGCAGTTCTTTTCTGTGCTTTTTCCAGCACAACTCTTAATTTTTATAGCGGGAGGATGAGGGCTTCCATCGTCATGTGAAGCTGAACCACTAGTCATGAACATAGGCCAGGGCCTCAGCGTTCCTTGCCACTCCGTGTCGTAAATGGCATATTGGCAAGTTTACGTTTCTCATCAGACCATTTCAATTTCTTTTTTTTTTTTGGTCTTTTTACTGAACTTTGGCTGTTTGGATTTTAGATGCCCTCTACTATCACATTGGGCATCAGCCTTGGCAGACGACGTTGATGGCATTTCATTGTCTATGTCATGGCTAGTGGCAGTAGCTTCAGCACTCAGAGGAAGTGGTACTTGATCTTTCCCTATTTAATCCTCCAAACTTTTGTTCTCCATTTTTTTTCTGGAGTTATATAACACAATGGGAGTAATTCCAAGTCGATTGCAGCAGGAATTTTGTGAGCATTTGGGAAAAACCATCTGCACTGCAGGGGAGGCAGATATAACATGTGCCGAGAGAGTTAGATTTGGGTGTGGTGTGTTCAATCTGCAATCTAATTTGCAGTGTAAAAATAAAGCAGCCAGTATTTACCCTGCACAGAAACAATATAACCCACCCAAATCTAACTCTCTCTGCAAATGTTATATCTGCCCCCCCCCCCCCCCCCCCCCCACAGTGCACATGGTTTTGCCCAACTGCTAAAAAATGTCCTGCTGCTATCAACTTGGAATTACCCCCAATATGCGGCACAGTACCACTGGACATATTTCAGCAGAGGATACCACTGTGACTGGTCACTGGAATGACTGATGGCTGATGCACAGGACACTACCACTGGTCTGATGCAGCACAATACACCACCACTGAACTGATGCAGCACAACACAGCACCCTATATAGCAGCACTGGACATACGGCAGCAGAGGATACCACTGTGACTGGACTGATGCAGCACAATACACCACCACTGAACTGATGCAGCACAACACAGCACAGCAGCACTGGACATATGGCAGCAAGAGGACACAACCACTGTGACTGGACAGATGCAGTACAAGACACGGACACTGCGAGAACGGAGATACGTCTTCTATCTACACTCTCCAATGTCGGAGTGAAAATGGTGGAGACGTGCGGCTCCTTATATGGAATCCAAATCCCGCGAGAATCCGATAGCGGGATGATGATGTTTTGCCTTGTTCTGGTTTCCAAGTCAGGTGGGAAAACTTGAGCCTGACTTGGATCCGGACTCAGGAAGGGAGGTTCGGTAGGGTTCGGCTCTCAGGGATCTGAACCCGCTCATCTGACTTGAACAGGCCTGTTCTGTACTAGAGGCAGGGCCAGTGTCAAGTTCAACGTATTGAACACTGCCCGCAATTCCAGAATGTTTATCCGGAGGAGAGATTCCTCCCTGGTCCACCGACCCTGGAGAGAGTATTGCTCCAACACCGTGCCCCAACCTCGAAGAGTGGCGTCCTTTGTCAGGAGGACCCAGTTGGAGATCCAGAAGGGATGGCCCCTGCTCAACTGTTGGTCCTGTAGCCACCAGCTCAGTGACAGACGAACCTCCGGAGTCAAGGAGGTAATTTGAGACCTGATCCAATGAGGCAGGCCATCCCACTTGGAAAGGATTAACTTCTACAGGGGACGGGAATGAAATTGAGTGTACTCTACCATGTTGAAAGCCAGCACCATGAGGCCTAGTACTTGCATCGCCGAGTGTATCGACACTCTTGGGCGAGAGAGGAAGCATCTGATCCTGACCTGAAGTTTCAGGACTTATCTGGAGACAGAAACAATCTCTGGCTGTGTGTGTCCAGCAGCGCCCCCAGGTGCACCATGCTCCGAGTAGGGACCAGCGAGAACTTTTTCCAGTTGATGAGCCTCCTGTGGGTTTGTAGGAATTGGACGGTAAGTTCCAGATGACTGAGGAGAACCTCTTGGGAGTTTGTCCAGATACGGCAGGATCCTGATTCCCTGACGACAGGGATGAGCCGTCATCACGGACATTACCTTGGTGAATATCCGAAGGGCCGTAGTCAACCCAAAAGGCAGGGCCTGGAATTGATAATGTACTTAAGGTTGCCAATAGAAAGTATACAGTGTTTAGTGTACAATAGTATACATGCGATTAATTAAATCTTTTGTCCTTGACAAAAGATGTAATTTAACATCTGAAATAGTATCCTTCACAAGGTCGGCTGCCTGCCCTGACCCCCACATAACTGAGGGTGGGGCTCTTCCTCGTACGCGCTGGGGGTGATGGCTGGTGTGATGGACACACTGCTTCCAATGCTGTCAGGCTCCTCATCCTCCGAACTCCAGGCTGTCCGATTAGCTCCCAGGGTCCTCCTCTGGGGGCTTGGTTAGGGAGGGGATAAGAGACGGAGAAGGTGGGATGATGGGAGAGCTGGCCAGCTCCCCCGATCAGGTCAAGCACGCCGCCCAGACTAGTCCACCACCGCGGCGCCCATAGTGCTCACTGCTCCAGAGCTCCTCCTCTGGCATCCCAGGAACATCCTGACCAGCGAGGTCACTTAAGTCACGTGGCAACAGACGTCAACCAGGAAGTGTGCGCTATGACACAAGGTACACAGTACACCACGCACTGCAGCCTCAGCATCCCGGCAAAGGGGGACAATGTCCTCCGCAGCAGCCGACTGGGGCCTCTGCTTGTTGGCGCGCCCTTGGGACCTGTAAATACGCCACTGCATAGCCACAGTGGTAAATACGCCACTGCATAGCAACCATGGCCACCATGGCCACTGCATAGCAACCATGGCACATGCTGGGGGAAATCCGATCGGATCCCTCACACAGCGCAATGCGGAAAGAAGCCCATTGGCTTCTATAGGGTAATGGCAGTTATAACACACTAAAACAAAACCTGGTCTGGATCCCCTGAGAAGATCCGATCCGAACCAAGTCCTGGTTTGGATCTCCCTGTAGTTTGGAATTCAGATTTCAGGTTTCGGATTTCAAAAATGACATGATTTTAACTGGTTTTATTGATTTATTTTTTTTAAATAAATGTTTATCATTTTTTTTTTATTGATTTTAAACCAAACCAAAATCCAAATCTGAACCAAAACACGAGGGTGGCTTAAACAAAACATTATATAGGAGATTTGCACTATTCCACAGGTTCTCAAACTCGGTCCTCAGGACCCCACACAGTGCATGTTTTGCAGGTCTCCTCACAGAATCGCAAGTGAAATAATTTGCTCCACCTGTGGACCTTTTAAAATGTGTCAGTGAATAATGAATATACCTGTGCACTTGCTGGGTTACCTGCAAAACATGCACTGTGTGGGGTCCTGAGGACCGAGTTTGAGAACCACTGCACTATTCAATTGAACTTTATCTGTGTACCTCAGAGTAGTTCAAAAGGAGCATAGATGCAGTGACGTCACAAGGGGTGCGGAAGATGCGGCCCGCATGTGGATGTCACCCACTGAGGGGTGACACCAAAGTACAGGTTCCTACTCAGAGACAGAAGCTGGGTGCTGCACTGTAAGAATATGCGCAGCGCTCGGCTCCCGTCACTTGTAGAAGCTGGCAATGCAGAAGTCTCCGGGGGCAGACCCACATCTCCCGGACCCTCCATCCCCCAAGTGAAGGAAACGGGGGATGTGACGAGTAGCCACGCCCCATCCAGTGAAGTCATGCCCCCTTTTACAGTGGTCTCGACCAAGCCATGTGAAGCCACACCCCTTTTTAGTGACCACGCCCCCAGACAGCGAAGCCACGTATAAGGTATGTAATATCTCGATGTGACATCAGGGAGAGGAGCAATAAAAGAAAAACCAGACGCTGGACACTCGGCACACTGAAAGTTGGTGTTCCGATCATGCTTCTGCGGAAAGTGACTCCGCCCAAGTTATGCCACGGAACCTGACTTACAGTGACTGCTGTGCAAGACTGTGTAATACCACGTACTGTATACCCCTTATCTCTAACAATATTCCTTTGCAATTCAAGTGACTTCAGTTTCCAGTAAACATCTGCTTCGCTTTGACACTCAACAGATCACAGGGCTGCAGGCGCATATCTCAGGACCAGCTGCTTCTCCCATAGGCATCTTTACATGGCTTGAGTTAGTAGCCCCAAGCAGTGGCGTTACAAGGGGGGTGCGGGGGTGCAGCCCATAACTGGGTGTCACCCGCCGAGGGGTGACACCAAAATGCCGGCTCCTGCTTAGTGACATGAGCCGAGTGCTGCACTGTTACATTATGTGCAGCACTCGGCTCCTGTCACTTAGCATGATCTGACACTACACAAAAAGCACTCCGCGGGAGGCAGCACGCACCTCCCAAACCCCCCAAGTGACGAAAAACAGGGGTTGGGAAGTGAAGACCCACCCCCTCCCACGAAGACACGCCCCCTCTGTTAAGCCACACCCCTTTAATTTAGCGGTGCTGCACCAGGTGCACAAGGCGTAAGCGACGCCTCTGGCCCCAAGCGTCTTTTTGTGCTCATTCTGAAGGAAACTGTGTAATATTTGTATGCTATAAGTGGTAATAGCGTAAATGTATTGATTGATAAATATGATCCAATCCCCATTATTTATTATGGTGAGTTATTATGGTAAGAGCAGAGCCTCTGTGATGTTTATGTACACAATGTGGTCACTTACAGATGTGACCGGTTACAGTCTTTTTCGCAGAATCTGCAATCCTTTTTTTTCCGCATGCTGGGGGCCAGCTATCGCAGGGCAAGGCTGACCACCGCCCACCCACTGCGATCACGCTGTAATTGCGATCGTGCTGGCGCCACCATTTCTTAGATCAAAGCGGCAGCGTGTGACGTCACGCAGCCATCCTGAAAATGCAGCCGACACGCCCCCGTTTCCCTGAAGCCACCCCAAAAACGCCCGCCAAATGCCCCTCGGTCACCTTCCTTCGCAGGGTATGATTGCCTCTGCCTGTTAATCTGGCAGAGGCATTCACACCTAATGCGACCTAATCGCATTAACTGCGCGTGCACATGCAGGACGGGGGCCTGCTCGTGTGCAGTGCTGCTGGTTGTACGATGATAAATTGCCAGGAAGTAGTTATTGGACATAGTGAATCTTCTACTCTGTATGTTCCCTGTTTTAATTTCCTTCTTGGAATTAACAATTAGACCCGTGTCACTTAAACACTGTGTTTATTGGCGTTCACGGAAGGAAGAAGCATTATTTACTGATCTGTTATAATTATTAAAGTACATAGCCTGTATAATGCTAAAACAATGACAATACGTCAACATGTTGCAGGAAAGGTCAGCATTGAATGTGTTCTAGTAATGAGGATGATATATCTTTGCACGCAATTTTGCCTTAGTATCAACTGTTAAAGGCGAAACAGAATGCGATGATATAATGTGTTTTTTATTTGGTAACCTTTATAATAAAAACTCTGATATAAATCTTATTATAATAATCTCCTCTACATAATGTGGCAGATACAGAATTATTGGCAGAATATGATTATATTATTATAAATAAAAAACCCTGCAAGTGTTTCCGCCTATGGGCCTAATTCAGTAAGGATTGCAAATCATTTTGAACGCTTGCTGGGGGGCGTCACAGGGCTAGGCCACCCGGCATGTTGACCGCTGCCCGCCGACATCTTTCCGTTCACGGCGGCTGCGTGTGACGTCATGCAGCCACCGCTATCACGCCCCCATTCGCGTCCCTATGTCTTCCATTTTCAGGCCACACCCCCGCAACGATCAGTCTCCGCCTGTTAGGGTCTCCTGCCCTGTGCTGCCACGTCGTCATGGCAACCGGGAGACAAGTGCTAGTGGAGTAACCTGAGCGCAGCTGATACTCCGGTTCGGGTCTTTTGCTGTGCAGTGGTTATAGGCTCTGTGCACGGCAGGGGATCCGGTGCTGGTTTTTGTGCTCACAGTCTGTGAGGTCTGAGTGGGGCGTGGACAGCACCTGCTTTATAAGGCCTCTTTTCAGGGTAAGCAGATGCTGCTGAATCTTTGTTGGTTAGTCAGTTCATGAAAGTTAGCCAGTACTGTGTAGCTTTGTATTTGTTTGTTGCTTACTGCAAATAGGCCTGGGGATTTGGTATTACACTCTGCCAATCCAGACCTAGCAGTAAGACTGGAGTCAGTCGTTTAGCTTGCTGGGGTTCTGTTACTACTCTGTGAACCTAGCAGGTTTGCGGCTGTATTCTAAGACTTGCCTGTCTAATCC
This sequence comes from Pseudophryne corroboree, assembly GCF_028390025.1. Classification (NCBI taxonomy): domain Eukaryota; kingdom Metazoa; phylum Chordata; class Amphibia; order Anura; family Myobatrachidae; genus Pseudophryne; species Pseudophryne corroboree. The sequence goes on from NC_086447.1 coordinate 69,086,215, forward strand.
TGTCTCACTGTGCTAGGTGTCAGGGGTCAGTTTAGTGGCAGTAAGCTAAAACCTGTGCACTGCAAGTGAGAAATAGGATTGTGGAGACTCTCCTTGTGTCTATCATTCCATCTCTGACCAAGGAGTTTACTGCCACACCCGTTGGTAACCCTTTAGGGTTTTGCTGTTGCCCTTAGCAACAGCATTTCGGGTTCTCTACGTATTAAAACACAACATCTTGCTTTTTACATCTGAGCAGTTCTAATGCAAGGGAGATACCCAGTTCCTTAGCCTCTGGGCTTCCCTGTTCACTTTGTGTGTATTTTGTTACCCTATCACCTTCTGTGTACGTTATGTCATATTCCCCAGTTTGTCTGTGAGTCCATTTGTTTTGCATAACAGTTCAAACACCAGTACATTCCTGCAGACACTGGAGTGCATAACAGTTCTGACACCAGTACTTTCCTGCAGGCACTGGTGTGCATAACATATTCAGCAGCCTAATACTCCTGTTGAAATTTTGTGGGAATATGGAGCATACCCCTCAAAATACGTTGCAACAGGTGGTCGATCAGGTGCAGGTCCTGACTCGACAATTTAATGATTTGTCCATTAAAATGCACACCTCCCAGGCTGCTGGCGGATCTCCCGCAGCAGCAGCACCTGCAGGGGTTAAGGAGCCGAAAGTAAATCTCCCGGATCGTTTTTCTGGAGATCGCTCGCAGTTCTTTTGTTTCAAGGAGAGCTGCAAGCTATACTTCCGGCTTAGGCCTCAGTCTTCTGGGTCGGAGATTCAGCGGGTGGGCATAGTGATTTCCTTGCTACAAGGAGACCCACAGGTCTGGGCATATGGGTTGCAGCCTGACTGTCCGTCGCTTAAAAGTGTTGATGCTTTTTTTACGGCACTGGGCATGTTGTATGATGACCCTGACAAGACGGCCTCAGCCGAGGCTCAGATTTCGATCCTTAAGCAAGGGCGAAGGCCAGTTGAGGTTTACTGTACTGAGTTTCGGAGGTTGGCCCATGATACCCAGTGGAATGACCCAGCCCTGAGACACCAGTACCGAAGAGGTCTTTCTAACCAGATAAAGGACCAACTGGTACAATATCCCTTGCCTGATAGCTTGGATCAGCTCATGCAGTTATCCATCCGGGTGGATAGACGGCTGAGAGAGCGTAGGCTTGAAAGGGAGACTGAGATTTCCTTCCTTCCCAAGGGAACCTCAGACTCTGAGGAATTTTCTGAGGAGCCTATGCAGATTGGGGCTACCCGCCTCTCCTCGCGTGAGAAGACGCGGAGGAGACAGCAGGGGTTGTGTTTGTACTGTGGGAATAAAGGTCATGTGGTAGTATCATGCCCAGAAAAGCCGGAAAACTTCAGGGCCTGAGGGTGATGGGAAATATCCTGTCAGGCCAGAAGTCAGAATTTCCCAAGAAGACTTTTATCATTCCGGTGACCTTGAAGATCCTCGGTCAAACTGTCAAGACTGAGGCCTTTGTGGACAGTGGGGCCGACGGGGTTTTTATGGACCGCCAATTCGCCCTGAAACACTCTGTTCCCTTAGTACCCTTGGCATCGGAAATTGAGATTTGTGGGTTAAACGGGGAACCATTATCCCAAGGTAAAATTACCTCTTGCACTAGCCAGATTTCTTTGTTTATTGGAGCCACACACTCTGAAAAATTGTCCTTTTATGTGACTGTCTGTACTTTTGCCCCATTGGTGTTGGGGTTACCCTGGTTAAGGGCCCACAATCCTCAATTTGACTGGGTCTCTGGGGAGATTCTTAGTTGGGGTACTGATTGTTTCAGGAGTTGCTTGAGCCTTCCAGTCAGGCTCTCGCAGCTAAGTTTGCCAGGATTGCCAGGGTGTTATGCAGATTTTGCGGACGTGTTCTCCAAAAAAATTGCAGAGGTACTACCTCCCCATCGCCCCTATGACTGTGCCATTGATTTGTTGCCAAATGCTAAGCTTCCCAAGAGCAGGTTGTACTCCCTGTCACGTCCTGAGACTCAGGCTATGGCAGAGTACATTCAGGAGAACTTGGCTAAGGGATTTATCAGACCTTCACAGTCTCCAGTTGGGTCGGGGTTCTTCTTCGTGGGTAAAAAGGACGGTTCGTTGCGACCCTGCATCGACTTCAGGGAATTGAACCGTATCACGATTAAAAACTCATACCCACTGCCTCTCATTTCGGTCTTGTTTGACCAGCTTCGTACTGCCACCATTTTTTCTAAGATTGACCTACGCGGTGCGTACAATCTAATCCGAATAAGAGAGGGGGATGAATGGAAGACTGCCTTTAATACCCACTCAGGGCATTATGAATATTTGGTGATGCCTTTTGGGCTCTGTAATGCCCCGGCAGTCTTCCAGGATTTCATGAATGATGTGCTCAGGGAATATTTGGATAGATTCTTAGTTGTATACTTAGATGACATCCTAATCTTCTCCCATTCCCTGGAGGAACATCGGAAGCATGTACGCTTAGTCCTCCAGAAACTCAGAGACCACCGGCTTGGGGCGAAGCTGGAGAAGTGCGAATTTGAAGTTCAGCAAATCGCATTTCTAGGATATATTATCTCCCCAGAAGGTTTCCAAATGGAGGGTTCCAAGGTACAGGCAGTCCTGGATTGGGTGCAGCCCACTAGTTTGAAGGCGCTTCAGCGTTTCCTGGGCTTTGCAAATTTTTATAGACGATTTATCGCTGGATTTTCGTCTATAGTGGCGCCCTTGGTGGCACTCACTAAGAAAGGGGCGGATGTTGCTCACTGGTCTTGTGAGGCTAAAGCGGCTTTTGCCCGTCTCAAAAGGGCATTTGTTTCGGCCAAGGTGCTGCGACACCCAGATCCAGAGCGTCCTTTTGTGGTGGAGGTGGATGCCTCTGAGATGGGTATTGGGGCAGTGCTTTCTCAGATGGGAGTGTCTGATAATCGCCTTCATCCCTGTGCTTACTTTTCCCGTAAATTTTCGCCTGCCGAGATGAATTATGACGTGGGTAACCGGGAATTGTTGGCTATTAAGGATGCACTGGAGGAGTGGAGACACTGGCTTGAGGGGGCTAAGTTTGTGGTCTCAATTCTCACTGACCATAAGAATCTGGCATATTTAGAGTCAGCGAAGCGTCTCAATGCCAGGCAGGCACGATGGGCTTTGTTTTTTGCTCGCTTTAATTTTTTGATAACATATCGCCCTGGGTCAAAAAACATCAAGGCTGATGCGCTCTCGCGGAGTTTTGCTCCAATCCAGGAGACCACCGAGGAGCCGTTGCCCATTGTTTCCCCATCATGTATTAAAGTGGGCATTACCCAGGACCTCTTATCATTAGTCCTTAGAGCACAGGAGCAGGCTCCTCCAGACCTTCCGGTAGGTCTTTTGTTTGTGCCTCCTAGGTTAAGACAGCGAGTGTTCCTGGAATTCCATGCCAAGAAGTCGGCAGGTCACCCGGGTATTGCCAGAACTCGGGAGTTGCTATCTAGGGCGGTGTGGTGGCCCTCGGTGGCTAAGGATGTGGATCAGTGGGTTCGGGCATGTGACATCTGTGCCCGAAATAAGACTCCTAGAGGGGTTCCTGTTGGCCCATTACATCCACTCTCTATCCCATCTAAGCCATGGACCCACATTTCAATGGATTTTGTGGTGGACTTGCCCAAATCCTCAGGGATGACAGCCATCTGGGTTGTCGTTGACAGGTTTTCGAAGATGGCGCACTTCGTTCCACTGGTTGGGTTGCCATCAGCCAGACGCCTGTCTGAATTATTTATGCTGCATGTTGTGCGTCTCCACGGGTTGCCACTTGATGTGGTCTCTGACCGCGGATCCCAGTTTGTGGCCAAATTCTGGAGGGCATTTTGTTCCGATCTCCAGATTTCTGTCAGCTTGTCGTCAGGCTACCATCCGCAGTCTAATGGGCAGACTGAAAGGGTGAACCAGTCCTTGGAGCAGTTCCTCAGGTGTTATGTCTCCAAGTGTCAGACTGACTGGGTTGCTCATCTGTCCATGGCGGAGTTTGCCTATAACAACGCGGCTCACTCTGCTACAGGGATCTCTCCCTTCCTTTGTGTGTATGGGCATCATCCTAAGGCCAATTCTTTTGACCCCCTGGACTCCACGCCTGGTGGTTCCTCTGTGGTTTCGGTCCTTAGAGGTATTTGGCGGAAAGTGAAGAAAGCCCTTGTGTCTGTGTCATTAGTGACCAAACGGGTTTTTGATAAGCGGAAAAGACCCTGCAGCTTCAAATTAGGAGACTTCGTCTGGTTGTCTACCAAGAATTTGAAGTTGAGACAGCCATCTCATAAGTTAGGGCCCCGGTTCATCGGCCCTTATAAGATCCCCAGGGTTATCAATCCGGTGGCATTTCAGTTAGATCTGCCCCGTTCTTTGGGTATCAATAAAACATTTCATTGTTCCCTTTTAAAACGGGCGATTAGTAATCCTTCTTCCAGTGGAAGACCTTCCCCTCTTCTGATACGTGGCCAGAGGGAGTTTGTTGTTGAAAGGATTCTTGACTCCAAGGTGGTTCGGGGTCGGCTGTCATTTTTGGTGCACTGGAAGGGGTATGGCCCGGAGGAGCGGTCGTGGGTGCGCAGTTGTGATCTTCATGCCCCCAGACTGATACGCTCTTTCTTCTCGCAGTTCCCCGATAAACCCGGTGGTAGGGGTTCTTTGACCCCTCGTCAGAGGGGGGTACTGTTAGGGTCTCCTGCCCTGTGCTGCCACGTCGTCATGGCAACCGGGAGACAAGTGCTAGTGGAGTAACCTGAGCGCAGCTGATACTCCGGTTCGGGTCTTTTGCTGTGCAGTGGTTATAGGCTCTGTGCACGGCAGGGGATCCGGTGCTGGTTTTTGTGCTCACAGTCTGTGAGGTCTGAGTGGGGCGTGGACAGCACCTGCTTTATAAGGCCTCTTTTCAGGGTAAGCAGATGCTGCTGAATCTTTGTTGGTTAGTCAGTTCATGAAAGTTAGCCAGTACTGTGTAGCTTTGTATTTGTTTGTTGCTTACTGCAAATAGGCCTGGGGATTTGGTATTACACTCTGCCAATCCAGACCTAGCAGTAAGACTGGAGTCAGTCGTTTAGCTTGCTGGGGTTCTGTTACTACTCTGTGAACCTAGCAGGTTTGCGGCTGTATTCTAAGACTTGCCTGTCTAATCCTGTCTCACTGTGCTAGGTGTCAGGGGTCAGTTTAGTGGCAGTAAGCTAAAACCTGTGCACTGCAAGTGAGAAATAGGATTGTGGAGACTCTCCTTGTGTCTATCATTCCATCTCTGACCAAGGAGTTTACTGCCACACCCGTTGGTAACCCTTTAGGGTTTTGCTGTTGCCCTTAGCAACAGCATTTCGGGTTCTCTACGTATTAAAACACAACATCTTGCTTTTTACATCTGAGCAGTTCTAATGCAAGGGAGATACCCAGTTCCTTAGCCTCTGGGCTTCCCTGTTCACTTTGTGTGTATTTTGTTACCCTATCACCTTCTGTGTACGTTATGTCATATTCCCCAGTTTGTCTGTGAGTCCATTTGTTTTGCATAACAGTTCAAACACCAGTACATTCCTGCAGACACTGGAGTGCATAACAGTTCTGACACCAGTACTTTCCTGCAGGCACTGGTGTGCATAACACCGCCTGAGAAACGGAGCGCTGGCGCCCTCCCCATCCTGTGAATGCTTCTGCCTGATGGAAAGGCAGAGGCGATCACATTTTCTGCGGCCCCCGTGCTGTGCAAGTGCCCGCATCTTTTTTATGATTTTTGCGGTTGGTTCTGCGTTTTGCGATCCAACCTGATTCAGCCCCACTATGCAGAGCTGCTCACATCTGAAGATGCTTCTGGCTCTGCAATGCCAGTATAAGCTCCCGGTTATGATCAGGTATTTTGCATTTTCCCTCTAGAGAATGGCTGGGAACTGTTAGCTTGGGATGAGGACTGTCCCATCGTACGTGAACAGCGGCCCACCTGTTTTATGTGGCTGGCTTTCCAGCTTTTTTGGAAAGTCAAATTCCAGCTTGCCCTCTAGCAGGACATGCTGCACCTTGCAGTACCACAATAGCAAAAAGCCAGAGGCACAGATGGAAGTAACATGCCATTGGTTGAAGGCCACCTATCTTGCAGCTTGTATTCTGTCAGTCTTCTTCACCTACTGTATGTAGATTTTTTGGAGCAGGGTAGGGGAGCATCACTGGAGTTTATAAACTGTCTCTGCTTTGATAACATTTGAGAACTAGGCATACTGGTACTGTATGAGCTACAGCCAGGGCCATAACTAGGTGTGTGCCCACGGTGCCTTGCCCACAGCACACATGTACTGAAGGCGCACTATAGGCAGCACCCTACCCTCCACCCTCCAGCCATGGTCGCAGCCACTGTCACTACTCACTACTATAGAGTCCAGTCCAGGGCTGCCGCACCTCTTCCTCCGCCCGCCGGAGCCACTGCCTCTGAGGGACTGTGGGTGCCGCATTTCCCCCAGCACTGCCGCAGTGCTGCCTGTCTCCTGCCGCCACCGCCTCTGCAGGTCACAGGTGAGTATCTCTCTCTCTCTCTTTCTCACCCTCCCTCTCATAAAAGGGGGACTGCCTGCCATAATGTGTAAAAAAAATGGAGGGACTGCCTGCCATAATGTGTAAAAAAAATAGGGAATGCCTGCCATAATGTGTAAATAAGGGGACTGCCTGCCATAATGTTTTTTTTTTGTATTGTTTTTTTTTAAATGGGGACTGCCTGCTATAATGTGTGAATATGGGGACTGCCTGCCATAATGTTAAAAAAAAGGAGGGGGGACTGCCTGCCATAATGTGTAAAATAGGGGACTCTGCCTGCCTAATTTGTAAAAAAAGGGGACACTGCCTGCCTAATGCGTAAAAAAAAAAGGGGGGGGCTCTGCCTGCTGTAATGTGTAAAAGAAAGAAAAAGGGGACTCTGCCTGCCATAATGTGTAAAAGTGAGCTCTACCTGCCGTTATTTGTAAAGGGAGCTATGCCTGCCATGCCCCTATATTTTTGGCGTGCGCTGGCCCTTGTTTGTATATGGGGGGGGGGGGGCACCGATGCTGCTTCTTGCACAGCAATGTTATAACAGCTATAGCAAATGTTTCATATTTTATATTCATATAATACTCTGCTGTTGCATTGCCATTTACTTTCTATATGTACAGATCTGAATATAGATAAAGCCAAACAATGTTTTTACCTCCGGTATAATTAATACAGGCCAATTATTGCAATTAGATAATAAGTGAAAATAGAAAGAGATAATTATCACACGGTATAAAGTATCTTGCTGAAAGGTTTGGTGCTGAAATGAATCATCGGCCAGTCATGTTGACAAACGTGATGAAGATTTACCGTCTCATTTCCTTGGCTGGATCTTCAAAGCCGCTGTGACGCAGGGAGACGTGTTCCAAAAACAACAGCTAATCCAAAGAAACTACTGGCATGTTCTCTTGTGAATCTCACGGGGACACCTCAGTCACTATGTTTTTAGTTCACCTTTGATAATTGTCCTAGGAAGTGCAAGATCGTCTAGCAGGAGAATTCTAATCAAAAATTCTGTATGAAGAAAGTCTGACAATAAGAATGCCCCAATATTACACCGTGTTTTCTGTATCCAGTCATAGGGGTCTATTTACTAAGCCTTGTATGGATATAAAGTCGACGGAGATTAAGGGGGACATTTACTAAGCGGTGATAAAAGTGGAGAAGTGAGCGAGTGGAGAAGTTGCCTATGGCAACCAATCAGCATTGACCTAACATTTATAATTTGCATACTTTAAACGTAGACAGAGCAGCTGATTGGTTGCCATGGGTCACTTCTCCCCTGGCCCACTTCTCCATTTTTATCACTGCTTAGTAAATGTCCCCCAAAGTCCCAGCCAATCAGCTCCTAACTACCATGTTACAGGCTGTGTTTGAAAAATGACAGTTAGAAGCTGATTGGCTGGAACTTTATCTCCAGCCACTTTATCTCCGTCCAAGTCTTAGTAAATAGACCCCTTAATGTGGTGTCGCACCTGCACTTTTTACAATAGCGCATTTCTGAAGGGTACAAGGCCGGCAGCTTGATGGGGACCATGCAATTGTGCAGAACGTTCCATCTTATGGGGGTGGGCGAGTGTGGATGGAGGTGGGATGCCTGTTTCAGATGGATTTTGCACCCAGGATAAGACTACAAGTGCAGACACTAATGAAGGAGGAAAAAACATTGGGCAGGATGGATTCCAATTGCAGACGCGCAGATAATCGGCATATATACGGGCGGATACTGACTTCCATTAGCATACACTAGCAAGGCTGCCATTAGGAATTGGGTGGCCAGAGCAAGTGATTATCTAAGACAGTACACTCGAATGGTGCAGTGGGCCCCCTGAGCAAGGGAAGGCCCCCCGGTGAATATGCCCCCTGTCTCTTCCCTTAATACGTCTCCTCCAGTGCAGATAATCCTGACCGCAGACAGATACTTAGGACTGTCTGAGCTGCATCATCAGCAGGTACGTACATCATTCCGACCACCTCTGGACTTCCCTGACGGCAGACATGCCCCTTATCATATACAACCCCCTGCACAACATCACAGAATATCACTGCCTGCACCTCACATCATGGTATTGCTTCCCACCTCCCCTCCCTGAATATACCCCCCTGCACCACAGACCACTGCTGCCTGCACCAGTAATAAATATATAATAGTGCTGGAGAGTAGTTCATTTAATAATAAAAAATGATGCCCCTCTGTCAGGGGTCATGCCCCCCCCCCCCCTCCCTCCCCTTCCCCCATACCCCTACACTATCTTATATGTACTGGCGCGGGATGCAGTCAATTTACCTCCTATCAAAATCCCGACAGCCAAAATCCCGATAGCAATTGACCGACGGTCAAAATCCCGACATGGGCAAAATCCCGACATTTAAAATAACGAGAAGCTCAAAATACTGACATGTAAAATGCCGACAGGTCAAAATGCCGACATGAGTTTTTCATGAGTTTTTCATTGAAACTGACTTGTTCATACTTTACCATCCCAGTGGATCTGGACGGGGAATATAATAGTGTGCCAAGTGCAGCGAGGCACCGTGCCCAAAGCATGGCGAGCGCAGAAAGCCGCTGAGGGGACGCAGTACACTTATATGGTGTCCATGTCAACCCATGTCGACATACACAGAAAAATGAAAAATGCATGTCGGTATTTTACATGCCGGTATTTTGGACCTGTCGGTATTTTAAATGTCGTGATTTTGTCCATGTCGGGATTTTGACATTGTCGGGATTTTGACTGTCGGTCACTTACTGTCGGGATTTCGACAGTCGGGATTTTGATCGGAGGTATTTCATACTGATCCCGTACTGGCCTTACCCCTGTGACGGTGGACCTGTAATTTAGTAAGACGGTTGCTGTAAAAAGCCCATTTGCAGTATATTGTCTGCAATAAATTTGTGATGAATATAATTGCTATTAGAAAAATATTTAGGTTCCACTATATATATATATATATATATATATATATATATACCCATACAATAGGCACGGCACTCCAGGGACTCGTTCCAATAAGGCTTTTATTCAAGGTGCTGTGATCAACATGTTTCGGGGCATGCGCCCCTTCGTCAGGACCCACCAAAACAAACAAGACATACACACAAAAAACATTTATATACCTGATGCCAAACCTCACCTGTTGCCGGCGTCCGCGTCCACAGCTGCTGCTGCTGATTCACTCCCGGGGTCTCACTTCCGGGTCACGCAAGACGTGGTTGCTAAGCAACCCTTAGCTTGCGCTCCTGTCCTGTAAGTCCGGCTTCCGTGTCCTCAAGCAGTGCGGCATGTGGGCGGACCTGGCAAAGCAAGCATAATGTGTTTAAAAACAAGGTTAAAACACGTTTGCATGACAATACATAAACCTGGATGCTCTAAATATTAACATATTATTGCACTTTTTATACTTTTTATACAACAGTCAATTGACCATATAGATCCCCACTCACCCGCAAGTACTCAAGGTTATCTATAGATAAACTAAATTCTATCTTTTGGGGGATAGACTGCAAGTACAACACGAACTTCAGGGACACCTCATCTCAGGCTATTCCAGTTGATTTTGTCGTTCAATCCGTCCGGTGATATAGTACCCAACCGGACAATCCATCTGGATTCTAATAAACACAGAGCTTTGATGCGATCACCTCCACGAGGGGATTCCACCATGATCTTTTTTTGAAATTGTTAGAGTTGACCCTCTATAGAAATTATTTCTTCTATGACGGTCAATACTACTTGCAACAACGGGGGTGTGCAATGGGGTCCCCTGTGGCCCCGTCGTACGCCAACGTTTACATGTTTGAGCATGAAGAGCAATTGTTTCTAAATCATGCAGAGATATCCGGTAGCATTAAATTATATACTCGTTATATCGATGATGTTTTTGTATTGTGGACGGGAAACATAGATGCATTAATGAATGTATTAGATGAGATCAATGGTGGGACATCGGCAGTGAAATTCACCATTCAGTATAGTGAAGTTCAGGCACATTTTCTAGATGTACAAGTAAATGTTATTGAAGGGAGGATAGCAACAGAGGTGTTTCATAAAGATGTAGACAGAAATACCTTCCTACTCGCTTCAAGCCATCACCCAGCATCGCTGAAGCGGGGGTTGCCCCGCTCTCAAATGATGAGGGTGGCCAGAATCTCAAGTGATCCGCTAAAAGCTGCAATTTCCATTGATAGATTAATAGCCAAATTTACGGCACGGGGCTATGATCCTAAAATGCTTCAGGATAACAAACAACAGGTGTTAAAAATACCTAGAACCCAATTACTACAGTCACGCACTAAATCATCTGCTAAAGTCCTCCCATGGGTTAGCAGTTTTACAACAGCTAGCCCTGTAATTAATCGAGCCACCAAGGCCTTGTGGCCAATTGTAGCCTCAGACAAAGATCTGTCTTGTTTCAAAGATGTACGCCCTATAGCAGCGTTCAAAAGGGGCCGCAACCTGAGGGATAGGCTGATGATTACTGACATCACAGGGAGAGGGATTCCCAAATTACCTAATGTGTATGTGAAACCAGCAGGTTGTTACGGTTGCCATAATTGCACTACATGCAGATACATGGTGACCTGCAAATCGTTCAAACACCCACACTCACACAAAAAGTATGACATCCGTCATGTGCTCACATGCACCTCTTCTTTTGTGGTGTATGTGATCACATGTCCTTGTGGTTTATATTATGTGGGGCAGACCTCCCGTAAATTTCGGGAGCGGATGGCTCTGCACAGGTCTGCCATCCATCTATCAGCTGAAGGTAAATCCATGGACCAGCCTGTGGCCCGTCATTTCAGAATGATGGGCCATTCCCTTTCTGATCTGAAGCATTTTTTAATTGATCATGTGGTGGAATCCCCTCGTGGAGGTGATCGCATCAAAGCTCTGTGTTTATTAGAATCCAGATGGATTGTCCGGTTGGGTACTATATCACCGGACGGATTGAACGACAAAATCAACTGGAATAGCCTGAGATGAGGTGTCCCTGAAGTTCGTGTTGTACTTGCAGTCTATCCCCCAAAAGATAGAATTTAGTTTATCTATAGATAACCTTGAGTACTTGCGGGTGAGTGGGGATCTATATGGTCAATTGACTGTTGTATAAAAAGTATAAAAAGTGCAATAATATGTTAATATTTAGAGCATCCAGGTTTATGTATTGTCATGCAAACGTGTTTTAACCTTGTTTTTAAACACATTATGCTTGCTTTGCCAGGTCCGCCCACATGCCGCACTGCTTGAGGACACGGAAGCCGGACTTACAGGACAGGAGCGCAAGCTAAGGGTTGCTTAGCAACCACGTCTTGCGTGACCCGGAAGTGAGACCCCGGGAGTGAATCAGCAGCAGCAGCTGTGGACGCGGACGCCGGCAACAGGTGAGGTTTGGCATCAGGTATATAAATGTTTTTTGTGTGTATGTCTTGTTTGTTTTGGTGGGTCCTGACGAAGGGGCGCATGCCCCGAAACATGTTGATCACAGCACCTTGAATAAAAGCCTTATTGGAACGAGTCCCTGGAGTGCCGTGCCTATTGTATGGGTATGTTATGGAATGCTGCACAGGACACTGGGACCAGTAGTTCAGAAGCAAGGAGTGCCGGCTGAATTGTATTGGTATATATATATATAAAAGCAATAAATGTGCTACAGTATAATCAAGATTGAAAAAAAAAAAACACCACAATGACAAAAGATTAGGATGACTTGTACATACCCACAGAGGTACAGAGGAAACCCCCCTGGTGGACCCACCCCCTTCCTCTAGGGGTCAGGTTCAAGATTGTGCATTTGAATTAAATATTACACTTGTTACATTATACTGCACAGGACTAAGTTACATTATACTGCACAGGACTATGTTACATTATACTGCACAGGACTATGTTACATTATACTGCACAGGACAATGTTAGATTATACTGCACAGGACTATGTTACTTTATACTGCACAGGACTATGGTGTATTTTCAATAGTGCATTGTTGTTATTCATCTCGTACATTAGCATGCATGCACTAGCAGTATTTACTATATATATATATATATATATCTATATATATAGAACAATGTAATGGGCGGCACTCCAATGGATTTTAAGAAATCATACAGCTCACCGAGCCTCAGGCTTGGTGAGCTGTATGATTTCTTAAAATCCATTGGAGTACCGCCCATTACATTGTTCTGTTTGCTGGGCCTTGTAGTGCCAGGGGAAGGCACCCGGGTATCTATCTCTTGCTGTAGGAGTGCCGGTCACAGTTTATATATATATATATATATATATATATATATCAAGGGGCCCAGACCATGTACTTGCTAAGGGATAGCCAATCCTCTAAGCATGGCCCCTATCACTGCATTCCCCAGGTGGGCCCTTCATGTCCCAATACGACAGTGTCTGTATCTCTCCCTTATTATAATCTAGGAAACATGTAACACTGACAATACAACTATCGTCCACGTCGGATTTATTTCAGGAATAGACTTTTGGGCTAAAAATGGCCAGGACCCCTCGTATCACCTTATAAATAAACTATTAATAATAACTAAGAGAGCTAGAGTAATTCTACTTTAATGAAGGTAAATGGAAAATGCACTTGCAGGAACTAGCTAAAGAGATGTATACTATATATTCTTATTGTTTAAGATCATTATTTACTCTGAACATGTGACTCTGTTGGATTTTTATAGTATTGCATGTATAATTCACGCTGCGGTGAGCACTGTATATACAGATGTGTCCTTTTATAACGTTGTTGCGTTGAGTACGCATCGTGGCATGTGTACAAATTGCTCGCACCCGCGATCCCTCCGCATTGCATTGTAAAGCCACTGGTGCAAGCGTACCGCGATGCGTGCACCCAAGCGTTTGCATTCCGCCAATGTTATAAGAGTCACATTATTATGAGCACCAGCTAATAGCCAGAGTAACCGCTGTGTGCAGCACAGACACAGCTAATAGCCAGAGTAACCGCCGTGTGCAGCACGGACACAGCTAATAGCCAGAGTAACCGCCGTGTGCAGCACGGACACAGCTAATAGCCAGAGTAACCGCCGTGTGAAGCACAGACACAGCTAATAGCCAGAGTATCCGCCGTGTGCAGCACAGACACAGCTAATAGCCAGAGTAACCGCCGTGTGCAGCACGGACACAGCTAATAGCCAGAGTAACCGCCGTGTGCAGCACGGACACAGCTAATAGCCAGAGTAACCGCCGTGTGCAGCACGGACACAGCTAATAGCCAGAGTAACCGCCGTGTGCAGCACAGACACAGCTAATAGCCAGAGTAACCGCCGTGTGCAGCACAGACACAGCTAATAGCCAGAGTAACCGCCGTGTGCAGCACGGACACAGCTAATAGCCAGAGTAACCGCCGTGTGCAGCACGGACACAGCTAATAGCCAGAGTAACCGCCGTGTGCAGCACGGACACAGCTAATAGCCAGAGTAACCGCCGTGTGCAGCACGGACACAGCTAATAGCCAGAGTAACCGCCGTGTGCAGCACGGACACAGCTAATAGCCAGAGTAACCGCCGTGTGCAGCACGGACACAGCTAATAGCCAGAGTAACCGCCGTGTGCAGCACGGACACAGCTAATAGCCAGAGTAACCGCCGTGTGCAGCACGGACACAGCTAATAGCCAGAGTAACCGCCGTGTGCAGCACGGACACAGCTAATAGCCAGAGTAACCGCCGTGTGCAGCACGGACACAGCTAATAGCCAGAGTAACCGCCGTGTACAGCACGGACACAGCTAATAGCCAGAGTAACCGCCGTGTGCAGCACAGCCACATCTAATAGCCAGAGTAACCGCCGTGTGCAGCGCGGACAGCAGCTAGACGGGCTGCACACGGTGGTCCAGTCACGATACAACTTCACCGCAGCAGCACATGGACAGGTCACACACTGTGCTGTGTCAGACATACTGCCACACTTGGCCCGAAAGCCGATAATCATCCCTTATTGCAACTCGGATAAATTGCCCCTTTTACCCATGACAGCAGCCAGTGATATGTGTGCAGACGGCCTATCGCACCCCTTATATACCCACCGAGCCAGCGCACCACATGTAACGTACTTCACGGGATACACACTGCCGACGTCACATGTAGGAGTGGTCATGATAATGTGACTCAACTGTGTGTGTGTGTGTGTGTGTGTGTGTGTGTGTGTATATATATATATATATATATATATACAGGTTGAGTATCCCTTATCCAAAATGCTTGGGACCAGAGGTATTTTGGATATGGGATTTTTCCGTATTTTGGAATAATTGCATACCATAATGAGATATCATGGTGATGGGACCTAAGTCTAAGCACAGAATGCATTTATGTTACATATACACCTTATACACACAGCCTGAAGGTCATTGTAGCTTATATTTTTTATAATTTTGTGCATTAAACAAAGTGTGTCTACATTCACACAATTCATTTATGTTTCATATACACCTTATACACACAGCCTGAAGGTCATTTAATACAATATTTTTAATAACTTTGTGTATTAAACAAAGTTTGTGTACATTGAGCCATCAAAAAACAAAGGTTTCACTATCTAATTCTCACTCAACAAAGTCCGTATTTCGGAATATGTGGATATGGGATACTCAACCTGTATATACACACACACACAAAGGTAGTAAATGACACTGGCTGGGTAATTATTATAATGGATTGAGAAGACCCTAATAACAATGCAATGTCAACAGAATAGAGGCCTACGAATGTCAAAAACTAATTGTTATTGGTTTTGTCTCTTATGAGCTTCTCATATAAAAGAAACAAAATAAGAGCTCGTATAATTTTTGCTCAGAACATCGCATTTGGATAGACTGTCGGTAAAGAGAGGAAATTATCCTACGTCCTGTCCTCATTCTTCCCCTACCAATCACATCGCTCTCTGCTGTCTTCTCTGGATCCACTTCCTCTTCTCCTGTCAGAGACCACAATGCTCACCCCTCGCTCTCGGCTTCATCTAGACCGCCTCTCTAGGGAAACTCATCAGCTCACCTGGATTTCAGGAACATCTCTATATTGGCGATACTTACATTTACTTATCCTCTCCAGATCTCTCACCTCCTCACCGAAAGCTGCTCACCCGATAAAGGATCCCGACTGTCTCTTGTGTCACCTGCTGTTACTATACTACAGGTGCAGTGCTTTCCAAATATTGTCAACTGGAAATGCACCGAGCTTCATCAGGAATGACCTCAGCTTTAATTTGGTCGCCTTTTATCTGCTGCTTTAATTTGGATAATTACCTAATTACCACACGCATTGAACTATTCGATACACAGGTTTTAAGCATATACTGGAGTACAGTAATGACACGTTATATAATTTTTCTCACGTGGCATAAAACAGTACAGTATATACTTTTTATATATATATATATATAAACAAAAGTAAATTAAAGGGTCTTGCTTATATCAACCAACTTTGTAAACACTGCAAAGTCAGAGGTTGTGGTTGTGCGGTATTCAATTATGATTAAAGCCTGTGATCTTACGCTTTGAAGGTAAAATTATAGTACTTCAGTTGTTTTCATTATCCAATTACATCACATCTAACCATTCGTTCCACAGGTATTGAGTATATAGTGATGTATACTAATGATACCTTTTGAATAAACTGGAATAAGTGGAACTTGTATACATTAATGGATACAGGTAAAGTGTAGGGTCTCGATTTTATATATATATATATATATATATACAAACAAGAAACCCAGCACTCACCAAAGTAAACTCACTTATCCTCAACACTTCAATAAATAAATGATGGGGGTTTAGTTGGTGGATTGGCCAATGCACGGAAGCCTGCATACCGATTTTCAAGGTACCCCACCTTCATGCAGGTCAAAGTGAGTTTACTTTGGTGAGTGCTGGGTTTCTTGTTTGTATTTATTAGAGCGATGTGGTCATGGGCTACATACACCCCGCCCTGTGAGTGGTAAGTACAGCTGTGTACCCCGCTTCTGTGGTGGAGAGTGCAGTGTTACATGCACCCCACCCTGTGAGTGGTAAGTGCATAGCTGTGCCCCGCTTCTGGTGTGGTGAGTGCTGTGGTTTTTCCTCTGTGTGTATATATATATATATTTGGCCACACCTGTTAATTATTGAATTCAGGTGTTGCAATCGGACCCAGTCCACAGGTGTATAAAATCAAGCACCTCCATTTGCAAACATTTGTAATACAAAATTGGTCGTTCTGAAGAGCTCAGTGACTTCAAGCGCGGTACTGTGATAGGACGCCACTTTTGCAATAAGACGGTTCGTGAAATTTCACCCTTGCTGGATACTCCATGATCAACTGTAAGTGATATCATTAGAAGATGGAGACATTTAGGAATAGCAACAACTCTGCCACGAAGCGGAAGACTACGTAAAATCACAGAGCGGGGTCAACGACTGCTAAGGCACATATTGAGTAATTGTCGCCACGCTCTGCTGATTCCATAGCTGAGGAGTTCCGAACTTCCACTGGCATTAATGTAAGCACAAAAACTGTGCGGCGGGAGCTTAATGGAATGGATGTAAGCCTCACATCACCAAGCCAAGTGTCAGATGGATGGTGTAAAGCACACCAACACTGGACTGTGGAGCAGTGGAAACATGTTCTGTGTACTGACGAATCAAGCTTCTCTATTTGGCAGTCAGATAGGTGAGTCTTGGTTTGGCGCATGCTGGGAGAACGTTACCTGCCTGACTGCATTGTGCCAACCGTGAAGTTTGGTGGAGGGGGGATAATGGTATGGGGCTTTTGATTGGCCCCTTATCTCCAGTGAAGAGCAATCTTAATGCTTTAGCGTACCAAGACATTTTGGACAATGCTATGCTTCCAACTTTGTGGCAACAGTTTGGGGAAGGACCCATTCTATTCCAACATGACTGTGCGCCAGTGCACAAAGCAAGTACTATAAAGACATGGGGCTAGATGCATCATCGCTTGGAAAGGGATAAAATGGAGAGTGAAAAACTATCAGCCAATCAGCTCCTAACTGACATGGTAGTTAGGAGCTGATTGGCTGGTGCTTTTTCACTCTCCATTTTATCACTTTCCAATCGATGATGCATCTAGCCCATGGTTTGGTGTGGAAGAACTTTACTGGCCCACACAGAGCCCTCACCTCCACCTCAATGAGCACCTTTGGGATGAACTTGAACGGAGATTGCGAGCAAGGCCTTCTCGCCCAACATCAACGCCTGCCTTAATCATGCTCTACAGAACGAATGGGAACAAACTCCCACAGAAACACTCCAAAATCTTGTGGAAAGCTGCAAAAGGGGGACCATCTCCATATTAAAGAATATGTATTTGAATACGTCATTACAGTCCCTGTTGGTATAATGGTCAGGAGTCCATAAAGTAAGTGTGTGTGTGTGTGTGTGTGTGTGTGTGTGTGTGTGTGTGTGTGTGTGTGTGTGTGTGTGTAAATGAAACAAATGGAGGGTACACAAAGTGAGATTTCAATAAAAGTAACATTTACTTGCATAACTGCTCAAATACATCAGAAAATATCAGCATCCAGCAAATAACAGCTCAGCCACAAGTTATCCACACTGTTGTTTCCAGAAAGCCGCAGACAGACAAATTCTCACATACTTTTGTCTTTAAGGGCAGTGCAGTTTTATATTTTTCCTGTGGGGGCTAATGTGTTTTCATTTCTCCTACTGGAGCCAATGTGTTTGGTTTTTCTTTTACCTGTCGGGGGGGGCCACTGTGGTGTTGTTTTTTACTGTAGGGGCCATTGTGTTTATTTAGTTTTTTTACTGTGTGAGGCAATGTGTTGTTTTGTTTGTTTTTTAAATCAGGGTCATTCTGTTTTATTATTAGAATTTTTTTTTACTGTGGAGGCTAATGTGTTTTTCTTTCTCTATTGGGTCTTTGTTTTTTTCCTATTGGTGTCAATGTGTTTTATTTTATTCCATGGGGGCCAATGCGTGTGGCTACAACCCCCCTCACCCTTACAAATGCATTCCTGCAGCAGGTGGATGGCTGTGTGTCGGTTTGGGCTGGGGGAAGGGAGGGGGAGGGGGGGCTTAGAAGAGGATATCACCTCTTTGAATGGGGAGGGGCGGTCTGACAGCCTGGAAAAGTGAGCCGGAGTTGAGTGCGGGGGAGGGGGGTGGCTGATACTGTAAATGCAGGGGTGTGCAGGGTGTAATATCTCTGTGTAGAAACTGCCTTGCCTATCTGATTGACTAATATATATTTTTCTCACCTATATAAACATTTTTATTATTTATTAGAATTTTTTTTAAAAATCATTTATATTTTTTTCCCCGCTCCTATATTTGTTTTCTCTCTTCATTTTCACATTCCCTTCTTACTTCTGTCTCTCAAGCATTAGACTGCAGCCTCGAGTCATATTTTTGCTGTTGACATCTCTTATAAACAAGACACTGCAATTCACCTGTGTATATCTATTTATTCCATGTGCGAAAATGTGTCATTACTCTGCATCACCATATACTTAACATCAGTATGGTAATTAGATAATTACACAAATTAAAGCAGCAGTTAAAAAATCAACCCAATTAAAGCTGAGGTCATCCTTGATGAAGCCAGGTGCACGGGTGACACACGTATGGACCGTCAGCTTCTAAAACAGCAGAAGCACCAGGACAATACAACGCCAGGAAGGAGGAACCCGCCGGTGCAAGCTCCATTCTGCGATGAGCATACCAGGGCCGGATTAACAATGGGACGGAGTCAAATTCCAGTTCCAGGCCCTCCATGAAAATAGGCCCGCAGCATCAGCTGTTCTGCTGTAGACAAGAAATACAGTATGCTTTTCCTGTTACAGCGGCCATCTGACCAAAGCCCCGCCCAATGAAACCCCCGCGGCTGCCCCCCCCCCCCCGCCCCGACGACTGCACCAAACCAGCCAGTGAGGAAATTGACCCCCCCCTCTCCCCCTTGACAGCCTTACATTGATCATCTCACTGCTGCTCCCTGCCCTTCTTACGGATCAGTGCAGTACATGGTGTACAGTGGAGCCCACACTGCACCCCCTGCACCCATATTTTAAATACTTACCACTCCGGAGTCCCCCCCCGGCGGCAGCATCTCAAAGTAAATCTCTGGTAAATGGCGGGGGCGGCCATTTTTCCGGAGATTTGCACAATAAGGAAATCTCTGGGAAAATGGCCGCTGTATCATTTTTCCGGAGATCTGCGCATGTGCACTAGACTGTGGGACAACGCTAGGGTCTCCTAGTGACCCTAGTGCCCAGAGTCTACAGCGCTGCCGGATAGAAAGGAGAGGACCCAGATGGAGTCTGCACTGGGCACACATATGACCGCAGCAACACGGCAGAGTGGGATTTCCCCTACCAACTGAACACTGGAGAAAAACTGTATAACGGGCATGTTTGCTCTTTGCACTTCATCAGGACTTCAAGTGTATTCAGGTGTATTCATTACTCACTGACACATTATAAAAGACCCACAGGTGGAGCAAATTATTTCACTTGCAATCCTGTGAAGAGACCTGGAAAACATGAACTGTTGGGGGTACTTGAGGACCGAGGTTGAGAACCACTGATATAGGCCACCAAGCCCAAACACGGGTGTGGAAGAGCTACAGTAACTGGATGGTCATTAGCTCCATCCCAATGGGTTGGGTATCCGGATGATAGATAGATAGTGTCTAGTTAGACAGGCAACAGATTGACACCATATGTATGACAGACATTAGATCGACAGGATCAAAAGGTCGACATGATTAAAATGTCGACACAAAAATGGTAGACAGTACAAAAGGTCGACAGGGTCAAAAGGTTGACATAAAAAAGTAGACTTTTTTTAATTTGACATGTTTTTGGACTATTTCATACCTTCTCTATCCATGTCGGCATAGAGTTGGTTATAAACCTTGTGGCGAGCGCAGCGATCCACTGAGCCCGAAGCGAGCCCCGCGAGGGTATGCCTTTCTACAATTGGGGGTCCCAGATGACAACACTATCCACACAAACCACAAAAATGCAAAGAAATGGTGTCTACCTTTTTTGTGTCGACCATTCTCATGTCGACCTTTTGTGCGGTCTACATTTTTTCATGTTGACCTTTTGACCCTGTCGACCTTTTGACCCAGTCGACCTAATGTCAGTCTAACATGTGGTGTCTATCTATTGACTGTCTAACTTGACACTGTCTGTCTATCATCCCACACCCGAGAACAAGCACACAGTACTGAAGCCCAAATGTATTATTGGCTTCCATTCATGTTTGCAGGACTTTCTTCGGGCTGCACCCACTATGTGGAATGTCCTATCACGCATTATAAGCCTCTCCCCTAGTCTCCAAACTGTCAAGCGTTCCCTGAAAACTCCCCTCTTCAGGCTAGCTTATCACATTCCAGAGCTGTTCACTCAACCTTCATAAGCTTTCCAGTTACATCCCCACAGTACAGTCCACACATATCCTCCACATACAGTATCTTCTCTTCTATCACTTTCCCATCCTCCTGATCCCAGGCAAACATTGCTGTGTGACCTTATCACATAGCCCACCAAGAACCTTAGCAATCTGGTGGATAACTATGAAATAGGTAGCACCTATCCTTGTGTATCAATGCCTATTTCCCTATAGACTGTAAGCTTGCGAGCAGGGCCCTCCTACCTCTGTCTGTCTGTCTTCTTTTATCATTGTTGTTTCTAATTGTAAAGAGCAACGGAATTTGCTGCGCTATATAAGAAACTGTTAATAAATAATAATAATAAATTAAGCCTTAAAAAGTGAATAAGTGGAGATGGATAAAGAGAGTTAAAGTACCAGCCAATCAGCTCCTGTCATTTTTCAAACACAGCCTGTGACATGGCAGCTAGGAAGCTGATTGGCTGGTCATTTATCACTCTTATCCGTCTCCACCCTATCACTTTTTAAGGCTTAATACATTCAGGCCTGAGTACTAACAGACAGACAGGTAAAAGGGCCCTGCGCACATGATTACCATCTATCAGGAAATAGGTTTCTTTACCATACAGAAGTTATACATATTTCACATGGATAAAGCCACAGATAAACAGTGATTGGAGGTTCCAATGCATAGGTCGACAGTGATTAGGTAGACACTCCATAGGTCAACAAGGGCAAAATGTTGACAGGTAAAAGGCAGACAATGCTTAAGGTCAATGGGTACAAAAGGGTGAGATGTTCAAAAGATCGGCATGATAATGGTTGACGCATATAAGGTCGACACATTTTTTTGGGGGATTTTACATGTTTCCTAACCTTTGCTTGATTTACCACCTGTTGACCTTACCCACTGTCCACCCTTTGATCCTGTAGACCTTTTACCCTGACAGCCTAATGCATGTCAACCAATGGGTGTGGGATGATACTGTAGATAGACAGTGCAATCGGCTTCCTAGCTGTCATGTCACAGGCTGTGTTCGAAAAATGACAGGAGCTGGTTGGCTGGTGCTTTATCACTCTTTATCCGTCTGTCTCCACTTTGTCACTTTTTAAGGCTTCATTTATTATTATTTATTAACAGTTTCTCATATAGCGCAGCAAATTCCGTTGCTTTTTACAATTGGAAACAACAATGATTAAAAAAACAGTCATAAAGGTAGGAAGGCCCTGCTCGTAAGCTTACAATCTACAGGGCAGTGGTTCTCAAACTCGGTCCTCAGGACCCCACACGGTTTATGTTTTCCATGTCACCCATTAGGTGCACTGTGTATGACCAACTGTCACAATTTAAAAATCTACAGGTGACCTGCAAAACATGAACCGTGTGGGGTCCTGAGGACAGAGCTTGAGAACCTGTGCTATAAGGAAATAGTCATTGATACTCAAGGATAGGTGCTATCTACAGTATTGCATAGTTGTCCACCAGATTGCTAAGGTTCTTGGTGGGCTATATGAATATATAGGTCACGTTTGCCCACATTTTATAGTATGATGGGCTGACAGAAGGCCAATATGTGATGGTCTGTCAGAACACCCTCAAGATGGGATTGATGGGGTGTAGCAGGGTATGCCGGCGGCCGGGCTCCCAGCAGCCAGCATACCAGCACCGGAATTCCGACCGCCGGCATACCGACAGCTGGGCGAGCGCAAATGAGCCACTTGCTGGCTCGCTGCACTCGCCACACTGCAGGCGCAGTGGCGCGCATGCCACCAGGGGGGTCGTGAACCCCCAAGAGGGAGAAAAGGTGTCGGTATGCCGGCTGTCGGGATTCCAGTGCCGGTATACTGTCGGCCGGGATCCCGACAGCCTGCAAACTGAAGACCACCCCTGTGATGAGCTGGTAGAAGACCCCCAATATGGTGCTGATGGGCTGGCAGAAGACCCATATCATCGTCCCAATTTTTGTAAATAGTCTGGCAGGTGGAATCTGGATGATAGGTCAACAGTCAATATTGTGACCACATATGGTTGACAGGTAGACAATGTCAACAGGACAATGGTCGACACACATATAGTTGACACATATTTTTCTTAATTTTTGTCAAGTTTTTTTATACTTACCATCCACATGAACTGCGATTGGAAAATAGTAACTTGTGCGAGGCACTATGCCCGAAGCGTGGCAAGCAAAGCAATACACTAATTGGGGTAACATTTGGCTTAAAATGGTAAATGGCACCCAAAACAACTTGTGTCGACCTTTTGACTTTGTCAACCTTTTCAAGTTTCTACCTTTTACATGTTGAGAACCTGTGCTATAAGGAAATAGTCATTGATACTCAAGGATAGGTGCTATCTACAGTATTGCATAGTTGTCCACCAGATTGCTAAGGTTCTTGGTGGGCTATATGAATGAATAGGTCACGTTTGCCCCTATTTTATTAATCCTGTTGACCTTTTGACCACATCAACCATACGGGGTCAACCTATTGACTGTCGACCTAATAAATGGTCGACCCAATGAGCCACACCGCCGACAGGTGGCATTAATGCAGTAAGTGTCCATTTCTTCTTCACCTCCGCACATTATTATATACAGTATAACGGATAAATGTTAATAAAAGCTGACATTTTACTCCACCAAAACTTGTCTGGTCCATCATTTGTGATAAGGGTTGAGTTAACAATCAGTACTTTATTCCTTTTCTGCGGTGTATACTGTAGCTATAGACAAAATATCAACATAATATACATACTAAACTGCACTTGGCAAAAAGCAATAAAACATTTAAACAAATACAACTGTTACTAAATGCAACGTTCTTACTGTGCATTCAGAGCGATGGTGTTAAACGATATATACTGTATATATAAAATCTTGTTTTACTGCTGGTGTAATGTATGGGGAACACTGAGGATGTTGGGTGCTAAAATCCCTTTGTAGATTAGGAATATATGTGTTTACAATGGCGCACCCAGGCGGGGTTCCAAGCACTCAGAAACCCCCCTCCACCAAAAAAAAAAAATTTTTTTTTTTTTTTTTGCTGCTTGAATATTATTGCTGTCTTCCTGGTGGCACTTGTATGTGCTTAATAAAAGTTTACTTTATTTTAATTAGAGTACATATATATCCATGTGCATACATATATACATATGTATATACATATATATAAACACACACATATGATATATATACATGCGTGTATATATACGTGTACTGTATGTATGTATGTATATATATATATATATATATATATGTATGCATGTTTAATATGCTATGTGTATATGTACAGTATATGTGTATATATATATATATATATATATATATATATATACTAGAGATGAGCGGGTTTGGTTCCTCGGAATCCGAACCCCCCCGAACTTCAGCCTTTTTACACGGGTCCGAGGCAGACTCGGATCTTCCCGCCTTGCTCGGTTAACCCGAGCGCGCCCGAACGTCATCATCCCGCTGTTGGATTCTCGCGAGGCTCGTATTCTATCGCGAGACTCGGATTCTATATAAGGAGCCGCGCGTCGCCGCCATTTTCACACGTGCATTGAGATTGATAGGGAGAGGACGTGGCTGGCGTCCTCTCCGTTAGAATAGATAGAGACACTTGAGTTGATTTACTACTAACTTAGTAATTTTGGGGAGCATTAGGAGTACTCAGAGTGCAGAGTTTTGCTGATAGTTACTAGTGACCACCACTAGTTTTATTTATTATTTAATATAATCCGTTCTCTGCCTGAAAAAAAACGATACACAGTCACATACCATATCTGTGCTCAGCCTCAGTGTGCTGCATGATAATATCATCTATGTATATCTGACTGTGCTGAGTGCTCACTGCTCACACAGCTGAATTGTGGGGGAGACTGGGGTGCAGTTATAGCAGGAGTACAGTGCACACTTTTGCTGCCAGTGTGACTGACCAGTGACCACCAGTATATTGTCTGCCTGAAAAAGTTAAACACTCCTGTGGTGTTTTTTTTTTTTATTCTATAAACGCATTCTGCTGACAGTGTCCAGCAGGTCCGTCATTCATTATATTATATAAATATTTACCTGCAGTAGTGTTATATTTTTTTTGTTCATCTCTATCATCTTTATCATCTCTATATTAGCAGACGCAGTACGGTAGTCCACGGCTGTGGCTACCTCTGTGTCGTCAGTGCTCGTCCATAATTGTATACCTACCTGTGGTGGGGTTTATTTTTCTATCTTCTTCATACTAGTAGTTTAGGAGTCTGCTGACAGTGTCCAGCAGGTCCGTCATTATATTATATATACCTGCAGTAGTGATATATATATATTTTTTATATCATTATCATCTCTATACTAACAGACGCAGTACGGTAGTCCACGGCTGTAGCTACCTCTGTGTCATCAGTGCTCGTCCATAATTGTATACCTACCTGTGGTGGGGTTTTTTTTCTATCTTCTTCATACTAGTAGTTTCGGAGTCTGCTGACAATGTCCAGCAGGTCCGTCATTATATTATATATACCTGCAGTAGTGATATATATATATTTTTTATATCATTATCATCTCTATACTAGCAGACGCAGTACGGTAGTCCACGGCTGTAGCTACCTCTGTGTCGTCAGTGCTCGTCCATAATTGTATACCTACCTGTGGTGGGGTTTATTTTTCTATCTTCTTCATACTAGTAGTTTAGGAGTCTGCTGACAGTGTCCAGCAGGTCCGTCATTATATTATATATACCTGCAGTAGTGATATATATATATTTTTTATATCATTATCATCTCTATACTAGCAGACGCAGTACGGTAGTCCACGGCTGTAGCTACCTCTGTGCCGTCAGTCACTCGTCATCCATAAGTATACTAGTATCCATCCATCTCCATTGTTTACCTGAGGTGCCTTTTAGTTGTGTCTATTAAAATATGGAGAACAAAAATGTTGAGGTTCCAAAAATAGGGAAAGATCAAGATCCACTTCCACCTCGTGCTGAAGCTGCTGCCACTAGTCATGGCCGAGACGATGAAATTCCATCAACGTCGTCTGCCAAGGCCAATGCCCAATGTCATAGTACAGAGCATGTAAAATCCAAAACACAAAATATCAGTAAAAAAAGGACTCAAAAATCTAAAATAAAATCGTTGGAGGAGAAGCGTAAACTTGCCAATATGCCATTTACCACACGGAGTGGCAAGAAACGGCTGAGGCCCTGGCCTATGTTCATGGCTAGTGGTTCAGCTTCACATGAGGATGGAAGCACTCAGCCTCTCGCTAGAAAAATGAAAAGACTTAAGCTGGCAAAAGCACAGCAAAGAACTGTGCGTTCTTCGAAATCACAAATCCACAAGGAGAGTCCAATTGTGTCGGTTGCGATGCCTGACCTTCCCAACACTGGACGTGAAGAGCATGCGCCTTCCACCATTTGCACGCCCCCTGCAAGTGCTGGAAGGACCACCCGCAGTCCAGTTCCTGATAGTCAGATTGAAGATGTCAGTGTTGAAGTACACCAGGATGAGGAGGATATGGGTGTTGCTGGCGCTGGGGAGGAAATTGACCAGGAGGATTCTGATGGTGAGGTGGTTTGTTTAAGTCAGGCACCCGGGGAGACACCTGTTGTCCGTGGGAGGAATATGGCCATTGACATGCCTGGTGAAAATACCAAAAAAATCAGCTCTTCGGTGTGGAAGTATTTCAACAGAAATGCGGACAACAGGTGTCAAGCCGTGTGTTGCCTTTGTCAAGCTGTAATAAGTAGGGGTAAGGACGTTAACCACCTCGGAACATCCTCCCTTATACGTCACCTGCAGCGCATTCATCATAAGTCAGTGACAAGTTCAAAAACTTTGGGCGACAGCGGAAGCAGTCCACTGACCAGTAAATCCCTTCCTCTTGTAACCAAGCTCACGCAAACCACCCCACCAACTCCCTCAGTGTCAATTTCCTCCTTCCCCAGGAATGCCAATAGTCCTGCAGGCCATGTCACTGGCAATTCTGACGAGTCCTCTCCTGCCTGGGATTCCTCCGATGCATCCTTGCGTGTAACGCCTACTGCTGCTGGCGCTGCTGTTGTTGCTGCTGGGAGTCGATGGTCATCCCAGAGGGGAAGTCGTACTCGTAAGACCACTTTTACTACTTCCACCAAGCAATTGACTGTCCAACAGTCCTTTGCGAGGAAGATGAAATATCACAGCAGTCATCCTGCTGCAAAGCGGATAACTGAGGCCTTGGCATCCTGGGCGGTGAGAAACGTGGTTCCGGTATCCATCATTACTGCAGAGCCAACTATAGACTTGTTTGAGGTACTGTGTCCCCGGTACCAAATACCATCTAGGTTCCATTTCTCTAGGCAGGCGATACCGAAAATGTACACAGACCTCAGAAAAAGACTCACCAGTGTCCTAAAAAATGCAGTTGTACCCAATGTCCACTTAACCACGGACATGTGGACAAGTGGAGCAGGGCAGACTCAGGACTATACAGTGGCGCACCCAGGGGGGGTTTCCGAGTACCCAGAAACCCCCCCTCCACTAAAAAAAAAAAATTTTTTTTTTTTTTTTTTTTTAGCTGCATGAGTATTATTAATGACTGTCTAGCGTCCTCTGCAGCCTGCTGTCTTCCTGGTGGCACTTGCAAGTGCAATAAAAGTTTACTTTATTTTAATTATAGTACATATATATCCATGTGCCTACATATATACACATGTATATACATACATACATACATACATACATATAAACACACACACACATATGATATATATATACATGTGTATATATATGTGTACTGTATGTGTGTGTATATATATATATATATATATATGTATGCATGTTTAATATGCTATGTATATGTGTATATGGGTTCACTACGATCTCCCGGCGGCTGGCCTCCCGGCGACCAGCATACCGGCGCCGGGAGCCCGGCCGCCGGCTTACCAACAGTGTGGCGAGTGCAAATGAGCCCCTTGCGGGCTCGCTGCGCTCGCCACGCTACGCGCGCCACACTATTCTATTCTCCCTCCAGGGGGGTCGTGGACCCCCACGAGGGAGAATAAGTGTCGGTATGCCGGCGGTCAGGCTCCCGGCGCCGGTATGCTGGTCACCGGGAGCCCGACCGCCGGCATACTGAAGACCACCCGTGTATATGTATGTGTGTGTGTATGTATATATATATATATATATATATATATATGTGTGTGTAGATATATGTATATATATATGTGTAGATATATATATATATATACATATATATATATATATACACACACACCCACACAAACACACTAGTTTTACGGACCCAGCATATACTGGGTCACCTCAGTCCCCACCCCCCGTGATTGGCTCCGCCCAGTTCTGGAAACCCCCCCATGCAAATCCTGCGTTTGCCACTGCTATATGACTGTGACAGCCCACTGGGTAGATGTATTGACTCCCGCCGCAAGAACAGCAGCGGCGGCACCAGTAGCAGCATCTCGCAAACGCCAACTCTTTCCTAGGCAGGCTACGCTTTGTATCACTGCTTTCCAGAATACGCACACAGCTGAAAACCTCTTATGGCAACTGAGGAAGATCATCGCAGAATGGCTTACCCCAATTGGACTCTCCTGTGGATTTGTGGCATCGGACAACGCCAGCAATATTGTGTGTGCATTAAATCTGGGCAAATTCCAGCACGTCCCATGTTTTGCACATACCTTGAATTTGGTGGTGCAGAATTATTTAAAAAACGACAGGGGCGTGCAAGAGATGCTGTCGGTGGCCAGAAGAAGTGCGGGACACTTTCGGCGTACAGGCACCATGTACAGAAGACTGGAGCAACACCAAAAACGCCTGAACCTGCCCTGCCATCATCTGAAGCAAGAAGTGGTAACGAGGTGGAATTCAACCCTCTATATGCTTCAGAGGATGGAGGAGCAGCAAAAGGCCATTCAAGCCTATACAACTGAGCACGATATAGGAGGTGGAATGCACCTGTCTCAAGCGCAGTGGAGAATGATTTCAACGTTGTGCAAGGTTCTGCAACCTTTTGAACTTGCCACACGTGAAGTCAGTTCAGACACTGCCAGCCTGAGTCAGGTCATTCCCCTCATCAGGCTTTTGCAGAAGAAGCTGGAGACATTGAAGGAGGAGCTAACACTGAGCGATTCCGCTAGGCATGTGGGACTTGTGGATGGAGCCCTTAATTCGCTTAACAAGGATTCACGGGTGGTCAATCTGTTGAAATCAGAGCACTACATTTTGGCCACCGTGCTCGATCCTAGATTTAAAACCTACCTTGGATCAGGGCCGGATTAAGCCCTTGGGGGGCCCAGGGCACCCAAGACAGGGGGCCCCCCCACCAGCAACCACCCCCCGCAGGGGCAAAAGCAGGATTCGAAAGGGGGTTTCCTTTGATGCATGCACATGTGTGTGTGTGCGTGCGTGTATATTTATATACACAGTGGTCGAAGTGGAAATTTTGAAGTGGGGGTATGCAAAAGTCAAGGTCACAATTATGCGCCTTCGGCGCGCGGTCACACAAAAGGGGCATGTCCAGTGTAGTAGAACCCCTTATACTATCTAGCACTGGTGCCCCTTTCACCTTATAGCACATGGTACGAGCTGAATTTTACATTATAGCACATGGTACGAGCCAAAATTCTCATTATAGCACACTGAATGAGCCGAAATTCACATTGTAGCATGCTGAATGATTAAAAATTCACATTATAGCACACTGAATGAGCCAAAATTCACATTGTAGCACACTGAATGAGCCAAAATTTACATTGTAGCACACTGAATGAGCCGAAATTCACATTGTAGCACACTGAAGAGGCGAAATTCACATTGTAGCACACTGAATGAGCCGAAACTCACATTATAGCACACTGAATGAGCCAAAATTCACATTGTAGCACACTGAATGAGCCGACAGTCACATTGTAGCACACTGAATGAGCTGAAATTCATATTGTAGCACACTGAATGAGCCAAAATTCACATTGTAGCACACTGAATGAGCCGAAATTCACATTATAGCACACTGAATGAGCCGAAATTCACATTATAGCACACTGAATGAGCCGAAATTCACATTGTAGCACACTGAATGAGCCGACATTCACATTGTAGCACACTGAAGAGCCAAAATTCACATTGTAGCACACTGAATGAGCCAAAATTCACATTGTAGCACACTGAATGAGCCAAAACTCACATTATAGCACACTGAATGAGCCAAAATTCACATTGTAGCACACTGAATGAGCAGACAGTCACATTGTAGCACACTGAATGAGCCGACAGTCACATTATAGCACACTGAATGAGCCGAAATTCACATTGTAGCACACTGAAGAGCCGAAATTCACATTGTAGCACACTGAAGAGCCGAAATTCACATTGTAGCACACTGAATGAGCCGACAATCACATTGTAGCACACCGAAGAGCCGAAATTCACACTGTAGCACACTGAATGAGCCAAAATTCACATTGTAGCACACTGAAAGAGCCGACAGTCACCTTGTAGCACACTGAATGAGCTGAAATTGTGACAGCAGGGACAGCCAGAGTGACGACAGGGAGAGAGAGAGAGTGACGACAGGGAGAGAGAGAGAGTGACGACAGGGAGAGAGAGAGTGACGACAGGTAGAGAGAGTGATGATAGCGAGAGAGAGTGATGATAGGGAGAGAGAGTGACGACAGGGAGAGAGAGTGACGACAGTGACAGCAGGGAGAGAGAGAGTGATGACAGGGGGAGAGAGTGACAACAGTGACAGCAGGGAGAGAGAGAGAGTGACGACAGTGACAGCTGGGAGAGAGAGAGTGACAGTAGGGACAGGGACGGTAACGACAGGGAGAGAGGTGACAGCGGGGGAACATTGCCTCATTTGTTGCGGGTGAGCGGCGGGTGGCTGGCGGCGGTGAGCGGCATGCGGTGGGTGGTTGGCGGAAGTGAGCGGCTGTGAGCTAGTACAGCGCACTACACAGCCGCCGGCCGCTGCGCAGGGATGGGGAGCAACATGTGCAGCAGGATGGCCACTTCCCTCGCCTCCTGCTGCACTTTAATTTCCTCATTTCTGGGTCAGTGGAAGAAGTGGCGGTATACCAGACCACCGCATACTGCCCCACTTCGACCACTGTATATATATATATATATATACTTCAAAAGTATGGCACTCAACGAACTTCTTAATCACATATCACAACGCCAGCTAGTTCAGCAACATTTTGGGTTTTATTTACCCTTTGTCAAACAGCACATATACGACAAAAGGGTAAATAAAACCTGAAACGTTGCTGAACTAGCTGGCGTTGTGATATGTGATTAAGAAGTCCGCTGAGTGCCATACTATTGGAGGTTATGTGAAGGCAGTGTAAAGAGCACCACGGCTGCTGATTAAGGAGAGGGAGTGCCGGCCAATCCATTTGTATATATATATATATATATATATATAGACAAATGGTCCCGGCACTCTTTCCACAAAGTGAAGATACTGCGGTGCCTTCCCTGAGGGGTTACCTCATAGATACATGTGGGGAATAAAGGCGGCACTCACGCAGGTTTTTGCTGAAGTAGAAAAGTTGTCAGTTTTATTAGACCGACATGTTTCGGGGACTCGCCCCGTCCTCAGGGCATTAACAACCCAAACTGACCAAAAGCCATACATTTATACCACCACAAGACAAACAATCATATGTGAATCAAACTCACCTGCTCACCGCCGCCGCATGGAGTGTCCGGACGCCCTGCAGTTTTTCCGCGTCGCCCTCCTCTGACGTCATCCAGCCGCGCCTAGTCCGTCTCCAAGGAGACGCGTCAAGCGCTTGCTGGGCATCCGGAGGTCTTCCGCCGGTCACATACTGCTGACCCGTGACCTCATCTGACAGCGTTGAGCCCGGGTGACATCTGTGAAACGAATACATAGAGAATACATATAAGTGCAATACATAAAAACATATATACATAGCAGGCATCGTATCAACTATTTACCCTGGTCCCTAGACATTTAGATCTGACCCTGCCAGCTCATAATACCATTACTATGTATGAATGTTACAATAATACAGGCTGATGTACACCTTTCTCTAAGGGGGAAAGTTATTTATTAAAAATCTGCCAACCAAGCTGACTATGCCACTGTTTGATAAAGTAGTAATCTACCCCCCTGGACGAAAAGCATATCTAATCTGCTATCCAGCCAAATTACAAAAAACATTGTAAGCCTAGATTTTCGTTAAGACCTCGGGGGGAAAGGGTCCCTAATTTATAAATCCACCTGGATTCTCGTTGTAAGAGTGTCCTATCCCTGTTGCCCCCCCTGAGAGTCTTAGGTGCCTGGTCGATCAGTATGGCCCTAATGCTAGCGACCCCGTGTTTAAATGCCAGGCAGTGCCTTGCAAATGGCTGGTCACTCACTCCCTTTTCAAAGGCTTTCTTGATGGCACTCCTATGGAGGGCCATACGTTCTCGGAACTGGCGTATGGTCTTGCCAACATATGCTAAGGGCCTCACATTTGTACCCACTGTCCTACCGGACCCACTGGAGAACAAAGTAGAGGTTTTCCGTCTGGGTAGAACATTGAGACGACAGGAGTATTTTAATACACAACCACTTGGCGACAAGGAATCCGATATTCCAATAAAATTATTGACAGGCAATACGTTTAACCACCCACATACAGGGAAGAAAATAGCTATCAATCATCGCCTTACGTGCACATCCACGCACGTTGTGTATCTCTTGACCTGCCCGTGTGGTCTTGCATATGTTGGCAAGACCATACACCAGTTCCGAGAACGTATGGCCCTCCATAGGAGTGCCATCAAGAAAGCCTTTGAAAAGGGAGTGAGTGACCAGCCATTTGCAAGGCACTGCCTGGCATTTAAACACGGGGTCGCTAGCATTAGGGCCATACTGATCGACCAGGCACCTAAGACTCTCAGGGGGGGCAACAGGGATAGGACACTCTTACAACGAGAATCCAGGTGGATTTATAAATTAGGGACCCTTTCCCCCCGAGGTCTTAACGAAAATCTAGGCTTACAATGTTTTTTGTAATTTGGCTGGATAGCAGATTAGATATGCTTTTCGTCCAGGGGGGTAGATTACTACTTTATCAAACAGTGGCATAGTCAGCTTGGTTGGCAGATTTTTAATAAATAACTTTCCCCCTTAGAGAAAGGTGTACATCAGCCTGTATTATTGTAACATTCATACATAGTAATGGTATTATGAGCTGGCAGGGTCAGATCTAAATGTCTAGGGACCAGGGTAAATAGTTGATACGATGCCTGCTATGTATATATGTTTTTATGTATTGCACTTATATGTATTCTCTATGTATTCGTTTCACAGATGTCACCCGGGCTCAACGCTGTCAGATGAGGTCACGGGTCAGCAGTATGTGACCGGCGGAAGACCTCCGGATGCCCAGCAAGCGCTTGACGCGTCTCCTTGGAGACGGACTAGGCGCGGCTGGATGACGTCAGAGGAGGGCGACGCGGAAAAACTGCAGGGCGTCCGGACACTCCATGCGGCGGCGGTGAGCAGGTGAGTTTGATTCACATATGATTGTTTGTCTTGTGGTGGTATAAATGTATGGCTTTTGGTCAGTTTGGGTTGTTAATGCCCTGAGGACGGGGCGAGTCCCCGAAACATGTCGGTCTAATAAAACTGACAACTTTTCTACTTCAGCAAAAACCTGCGTGAGTGCCGCCTTTATTCCCCACATGTATATATATATATATATATATATATATATATACACACACATACACATTACATAGATCTCATACACCCACAGACACACAAATACATAACATACACATAAAACACATACACACACATAGAAAATATACACATACATATACACTAATAGAACATATATACATACATACAGTATACACAGATAGAGCACAAACTGTGCACACACTTACACTGAAGCCTGAGGAAAGGGGTGAGGAATGGATGCCACAGCCAGGAGATATTGCTGGGAGCCAGGGACACAGTTCACCATTAGGCCACGCCCCCACGTCAAAAAATGCCGCGATTCGCGGGTCGCCGGGAAGGGGGCGGAGTCAATATATCGTGATTCTATTAATTATCTCATATTAGCTCCCTCTGCTTCGACCCCCGAATCGCGGTATACAGCTACAAGGGGGCGGGCTCCGAATGCCTGCCGTATGACCGGACAGCGATTTGGGCCACCTCCCTATTCTCTCCTCTCTCACTCTCCTCTCACCTACCCCCCCCCCCTCAGCTGCTGGGGAGGGAGGATTCCGCGCTGTGCTGCCAGCGGGTGTATGATGTCCCGCTCGCGGCTGTTTCATGTGGCTTCCTCCCCACTCCTCACGGGTCAGTGGCAGATACAGGGCAGAGGGGACAGCAGCACCAGAGCGGTGCAGAGCAGCTTCGGCTGGGTGGCCCCTTATGCCAGGGGGGCCCGGGGTACTGACCCCCTTGGCACCCCCCTTAATCCGGCTCTGCCTTGGATCTCTCTTTCCGGCAGACACTAGTCTGCTGGGGTTCAAAGAACTGCTGGTGAGAAAATTGTCCAGTCAAGCGGAACGCGACCTGTCAACATCTCCTCCTTCACATTCTCCCGCAACTGGGGGTGCGAGGAAAAGGCTCAGAATTCCGAGCCCACCCGCTGGCGGTGATGCAGGGCAGTCTGGAGCGACTGCTGATGCTGACATCTGGTCCGGACTGAAGGACCTGACAACGATTACGGACATGTCGTCTACTGTCACTGCATATGATTCTCTCACCATTGAAAGAATGGTGGAGGATTATATGAGTGACCGCATCCAAGTAGGCACGTCACACAGTCCGTACTTATACTGGCAGGAAAAAGAGGCAATTTGGAGGCCCTTGCACAAACTGGCTTTATTCTACCTAAGTTGCCCTCCCACAAGTGTGTACTCCGAAAGAGTGTTTAGTGCAGCCGCTCACCTTGTCAGCAATCGGCGTACGAGGTTACTTCCAGAAAATGTGGAGAAGATGATGTTCATTAAAATGAATTATAATCAATTCCTCCATGGAGACATTCACCAGCAGCAATTGCCTCCACAAAGTACACAGGGAGCTGAGATGGTGGATTCCAGTGGGGACGAATTGATAATCTGTGAGGAGGGGGATATACACGGTGATGAATCGGAGGATGATGATGAGGTGGACATCTTGCCTCTGTAGAGCCAGTTTGTGCAAGGAGAGATTAATTGCTTCTTTTTTGGTGGGGGTCAAAACCAACCCGTCATTTCAGTCACAGTCGTGTGGCAGACCCTGTCACTGAAATGATGGGTTGGTTAAAGTGTGCATGTCCTGTTTATACAACATAAGGGTGGGTGGGAGGGCCCAAGGACAATTCCATCTTGCACCTCTTTTTTCTTTAATTTTTCTTTGCGTCATGTGCTGTTTGGGGAGTGTTTTTTGGAAGGGCCATCCTGCGTGACACTGCAGTGCCACTCCTAGATGGGCCAGGTGTTTGTGTCGGCCACTAGGGTCGCTTATCTTAGTTACACAGCTACCTCATTGCGCCTCTTTTTTTTCTTCTTTGCGTCATGTGCTGTTTGGGGAGTATTTTTTGGAAGGGCCATCCTGCCTGACACTGCAGTGCCACTCCTAGATGGGCCAGGTGTTTGTGTCGGCCACTAGGGTCGCTTATCTTAGTTACACAGCTACCTCATTGCGCCTCTTTTTTTTCTTCTTTGCGTCATGTGCTGTTTGGGGAGTATTTTTTGGAAGGGCCATCCTGCGTGACACTGCAGTGCCACTCCTAGATGGGCCAGGTGTTTGTGTCGGCCACTAGGGTCACTTATCTTAGTCACACAGCGACCTTGGTGCACCTCTTTTTTTCTTTGCGTCATGTGCTGTTTGGGGAGTGTTTTTTGGAAGGGCCATCCTGCGTGACACTGCAGTGCCACTCCTAGATGGGCCAGGTGTTTGTGTCGGCCACTTGGGTCGCTGAGCTTAGTCATCCAGCGACCTCGGTGCAAATTTTAGGACTAAAAATAATATTGTGAGGTGTGAGGTGTTCAGAATAGACTGAAAATGAGTGGAAATTATGGTTATTGAGGTTAATAATACTTTGGGATCAAAATGACCCCCAAATTCTATGATTTAAGTGTTTTTTAGGGTTTTTTGAAAAAAACACCCGAATCCAAAACACACCCGAATCCGACAAAAAAAATTCGGTGAGGTTTTGCCAAAACGCGTTCGAACCCAAAACACGGCCACGGAACCGAACCCAAAACCAAAACACAAAACCCGAAAAATTTCCGGTGCACATCTCTAATATATACTAGGTGATTCATCGCGCCCTACGGGCGCTCTTCACACAGTCGTAAGGGGGTACGCCCCATTAACCCTTGCACACCCTTGTGGCGTGCAATATTTTTATTATATGGAGTATTACCTCCAATCATAATTGTGTGAGTGGTTAAATATTGCACGGACAAAGGGCGTGCAATGGTTAAGGGGTGGAAGCCCCTTGCAAAGGCGTGAACAGCGCACGCAGGGCCTGGTGAATCACATAGTAGGTACTTTGGTTGGGGGAGTAGGGGGTGCGGGGAAGAGGCGGATGGGATCCTGGGGTGCCACGGGAGGGGTGGTTGCGGTGGTGCCGCAGGTGGGGGAGGGTGCATGGGTGCCGCGGGTGGTGGTCCGGAGGCGCTGCGGGTGGGGGAGGAGCAGTTGCGGTGTTGCCCTGGGTGGGAGAGGGGTGGATGTGGTGGGAGGTGCGGGGTCGCTGAGGGTGGGGGAGGGGGGCCGGAGCTATCGCGGGTGCTGGAGAGGGTGTGGGGGTGCCGCGGATGGGACCCAGAGGTACTGCGAGTGGGGGAGAGGCGGGTAATGCTTATCCTGCTTCTCTCTCCTGTCAGCATCTAAGCTGCTGTCCTCCTTTTGGCAGCGGCTCTCCCAAAGACTCGCACAGCAGCCAGTCACTATTGTTCGTGCCGGTGTCCCAATGTGCCGCATTATAGGGAAGAAGATGTATGCAATAAACTACAGCTCCCAGCAGCCCTAAGGGGCAGAATGCTTCGGCGCTAAGAGCTGCTGGGAGCTGTAGTTTATGTAGTGCGTCTACTTCCCTGTAATGCGGCGCGTTGGGACACCGGCACTAACAATAGTGACTGGCTGGCAGAACTGTGTGACTGGCTGAATCAATGTAAAAGGTGAGAGTGCTGTGCAGTGTCAGTGACACAACACACATGCAGCGGCGCCGGAAGCACAAAACCTTTTCTCCCCCTCGGCGCCGACAGCACAAAGCCTCCTCTCCCCCTCGGCGCCGGCAGCACAAAACCTCCTCTCCCCCCTCCCCTGTGTGACATTCAGTGGCCGGGAGGGAGCCAAAGTGGGCGGAGCTAGATGGGAGTAAGGGGCAGAGCTACACGGGACCATGCTGCAGCAGGAGGATTATCTGCTACAGCTTCGGCCAGCCAGACTTCATTAGATAAGTGTCTGGAAAGAGAGTGAGTGTGTGTGTATATATACAGTGTCTGTGTATACTGTATATACAGTATGTGTGACTGTGTATGTGTGTAATGTATGTGTGTAAACGGTACTGGGAGAGGGGGCATTACGTGTGTAAGCGTCACTGGTTTAGGGGGTGTTACGTGTGTAAGCGTCACTGGTACAGGGGGCGTTACGTGTATAAGCGTCACTGGTACAGGGGGCGTTACGTGTGTAAGCATCACTGGTACAGGGGGCGTTATGTGTGTAAGCGTCACTGGTACAGAGGGCGTTACATGAGTAATCGTCACTGCTACAGGGGGCATTACGTGTGTAATTGTCACTGCTACAGGGGGTGTTACTTGTGTAAGCGTCACTGGTACAGGGGGCATTACATGTGTAAGCGTCTCTGGTACAGGGGGCATTTCATGTGTAAGTGTCTCTACTACAGGGGTCATTATGTGCGCTGTGCGTTTGTAAAGTATGCAAGGGTGCAAATTTATAGTTTGCAGGGGGGCGCCGAACATTCTAGCACCGGCCCTGACTGCACACCCACTGCACTGTACAGCACTGTCACCTTTTACATTGATTCAGCGTCCATACATTACCCTCCATTATATCACCCTCTCTATCCGCTACATTAACCATCTCGGGGCTTCCAGGCTGGCAGGCCAGGTGCTGTGTTGCGGAGTCAGGGCCTCTGGGGATCTGGGCGCGGCTGTGGTGGGGAGGCACTTATGTGACATCACACGCAGAGCAGGCTCCGGGGGTCAGAGAGTATGCGGCGCGGGGAGGGCTATGAAAGTCTTCCGCTGCGCCGCTTTCATACACATCTATGCCGGTGGCCGCAGCAGCTTTTGTTCCACCTGCGGCGCGGCTAGGGAGTGGGGATTGTTGATGCCGGAGGGGGCAGGTGGACTGGCAGCAAGACATTGGTGGTCATTCCGAGTTGATTGCTCGCTAGCAGTTTTTAGCAGCCGTGCAAACGCTATGCCGCCGCCCAGTGGTAGTGTATTTTAGCTTAGCAGAAGTGCGAACAAAGGGATCGGAGAGCGGGTACAAAATTTTTTGTGCAGTTTCAGAGCAGCTTCAGACCTACTCGGCGCTTGCGATCACTTCAGACCATTCAGTTCCTGATTTGACGTCACGAACACGCCCTGCGTTCGGCCAGCCACGCCTGCGTTTTTCCGAACACTCCCTGAAAACGGTCAGTTGACACCCAGAAACGCCCTCTTCCTGTCAATCACTCTGCGGCTGCCTATGCGACTGAAAAGCATCGCTAGACCCTGTGTAAAACTACATCGTTCGTTGTAATAGTAAGCCGCACGTGCGCATTGCGCTGCATACGCATGCGCAGAAGTGGTGAGTTTTTGTCTGATCGCTGCACAGCGAACAAATGCAGTTAGCGATCAACTTGGAATGACCCCCATAGGACGCTGCAGTAAAAGGATTTGTTTCCCCTCTCTACAGCGCAGAGACTTGCTGCAGATGCAGTGGCATACCCTCCAGCTGCACCTTTTTGGCAGGTACAGTACCCTTTTTTTATGGTCTGTACTGATTTTTGACTCTCCAAGCTTCCATTGAAAGTATAGGAAAAGGGGCATGGCCACGCCGGTGTACTCGTGGCCACGCCCCCTTTTAGAATTTGCATCAATGTTTATGTGTACATTGTCGGAGGGTGTGTTGCTGCAGATGCAGTGGGACTATTTTGGGGTGTGGGGCTGGAGCTGCAGCTCCATCAGTCCCATTGCTAATCCTGCTCTGTGAAAACACAGCAGGCAAAGGGCAGAGCCTCCCGTTGGATGTAACCTGTGTGGGAGGGCGTTTCTCGCCCAATCAGCAGTGGGCTGGGTGTGATATACCTGCCACTAACCCAATGAGAGCTCCTAGCCACGCCCAGCGTTAGAAACCCAGGCACAGAGTCACAGGGCTATTATATAGGATATATATATATATATATATATATATATATATATATACACAGACACACTAGTTTTACAGACCCGGCACATACTGGGTCACCTCAGTCCCCACCCCGTGCTTGGCTCCACCCAGTTCTGGAAAACCCCCCCCCCCCATGCAAATCCTGCGTTTGCCACTGGTTTAATTAAGTTGGCGTCTCTGGGAGGCTGGTATATATAATTATGTTTGGGGACCTGCTGGGATGATGTGTTAGGATGGCACAGTGTAGTCCAAATTGCATCCGTGCAGGCTTACGCATGCGCAGTAGTAACCTGATCGCAGCGCTGCAAAAAATGGCAGCGAGCGATCAACTCGGAATGAGGGCCCTTGTCTGTAGCACCTTACTCAGAGAGGTAGGATAGATTGATACGCAACAGGAATGAGACAGCAATTCCAACAGGATGTCTTTTTATTGAGTCGCAATGAACTCTGGATCAAAAGGGTGATTTGTTATTTGGCACAAATTAGACAATCACCAGAATAAGATGGCATCAAAGAAGATTGGTAAATCACAGTTGACTTTAGCTAGCGACATGCAGGAACATTTAGTAATTCAATAGGACAATCAATCTAATTACAGATGTGTACATATTACAATATAACACAATGATGAGGAGAGTGATGGAAAAATACAATTATCAATAAGTTTCTATATACCTTGCTTTCCCTAACTAAGATGTTTCTCTCTTCACAGGCAAATAACATTGGAGCTCTCTTTAGGGGTCATTCCGAGTTGATCGCTCGCTAGCAACTTTTTGCAGCGCTGCGATCAGGTTAAAGCTCGGCAAAACTGCGCAAGCGTATGCACCGCATTGCGAAGGCACGTCGTACGGGTACAAAGAGGATCGTGCTGGGCGATGGATTTAATGAAGAATCCATTCGCACAGCCGATAGCAAGGTGATTGACAGAAAGAGGGCGTTTGTGGGTGTCAACTGACCGTTTTCTGGGAGTGTTTGGAAAAACGCAGGCATGTCCAAACGTTTGCAGGGCGGGTGTCTGACATCAATTCCGGGACCAAAAAGACTGAAGTGATCGCAGCGGCTGAGTAAGTCCAGAGCTACTCAGAGACTGCAAAAAACTTTTTGTGCCGTCAGCTGCAACAGCGTTCTCACACTTGCAAAGCGAAAATACACTCCCCCATAGGCGGCGACTATCTGATTGCAGTGCTGCAAAAAGTTGTTAGTGAGCGATCAACTCGGAATGACCCCTTTATTTCTTGAAGTGCCACAGATTTGCATTGGGGGTGATGACACATGTAAGCACAATGAATCCTGGTGTAACAAGTATGTCACTAAAACTCAGTCTATGTAAAGAGGTTAAAACTAGTGAAGGTATATTAATGTCTCTCAAAAAAGGCAGCTTACTGAGTAGTAAGGGCTCCTTGGATAAATATACTCAGTCCTTTGTATGTAAAGTAACTTAATTTCACTTGCACAAATTACTTTCTCCTTAAAGGTCACTAAATCTGTCTTTCAGCTGTTCTTGAACAGAGTGTGTTTGTCTTAGTAGCTGTATTCAGGCAGGGGCTGGTTTTGTAAGGTGTTGGTTTGAAGGACTGTATTACTCTGCTTTTTCTATTTACAATGCACAACGTGTGACAAATGGACACTTGGGCTTGGCACTTTGTTTACTTGTTGCTCACAACACTAACAGTCTCTATGTACTCACTCAGACCTTCTGTGGTAGAGGTACTCAGTAGCTGGACCTGTGTCAGCGGTTCCGTACTGCACAAGATGGGCGCAGCGCCACGCCTTTCACTAGGCCTGGAGGCATCCGGTCCCAGGCTGCGACGTCTCCTGCCCACTCACCCGGCTGTCTGTTTCCTGGTAGCACTCCGCTGCTTCTGCTCTGCAGTGCTTAAGTCAATTACATCAGGATCTGTCTCGGTTTGTTTTGGATCCGTCTCAGTACCAGAGGTGGCATTGCAGCCGGCAGGATTGTGAAGAAAACCTAGACGGCTAATCCAGTTCCATCTCATAATAGAAGTTTATTAATTACTGCAGAATAGATATATACAGGCAGGGGCGTAAGTTCATCCTAGTCGCCTGGAGGCAAGTTCGAGTTAGGTGCACCCCCTTCCTCCCTTAAAAAAATGGCAAAACAAATATGGTGTGTATATATATATATATATATATATATATCAGGGATGTGCAGTCAGGGGACGTAGTGACTCCCCTGTCATTAATAACATTAATGATTAAAATAATACTGTGTCATAAGTATCTTCTTTATATTACTCTAATCATTTTAATTCATTTAATTGGTTTGGGAGGCACTGAGAGCAGTGCCTCCCGTAGACAATGGGAATGGGGCTAAAGCGGGAGGTGAGGCAGTGGGCTCTTCCTCCTCCTCTCAGGTCTCAGCAGCACCGGCACCTGCTGCACTCTCCCGCCAGAGGCTCTGCATAGGACCCAGATGAGAGGGGCTAGGGGGTAAAGGGACTGGCAGTATTGTGGACAGGGGTGTAGCTCACCTCCACATCCGAGACAAGGGGTATTATGTGTAACTGGCACTACAGGAAGCATTACGTGTAACTGCCACTATACTGGGGCATTATGTGTAACTGGCACTATGCTGGGGGCATTACATGTAACTGCCACTATACTGGGGCATTATGTGTAACTGGCACTATGCTGGGGGCATTACATGTAACTGCCACTATACTGGGGCATTATGTGTAACTGGCACTATGCTGGGGGCATTACGTGTAACTGGCACTATACTGGGGGCATTACGTGTAACTGGCACTATACTGGGGTCATTACGTTTATCTGGCACTATAATGGGGGCATTACGTGTAAGGAGCACTACTGTGGGCATTATGGTTAAGGTTTCCAATTGTGTGTATAGGGGGGTAATAATATGGTATATATATTTATATTTTTATAGCATAATATATAGTTGCAAGGCCATGCCCACTTTCCTAGGTGTGCGCGCACCTTTGGCGCACACATTGGGGAGAGGGGAGGGCGCTTCAAAAGATCTCAATCAGGGTGCTAGTAAGCCTGGAGCCGGCTCTGGCTGCTGTCTAGGTACTTTGTAGTCTGTCCTGTAATCACAGTATATACACAATAGCTGCAGTACCAGCCCACCCACCATGTACTCCGATGTATCTGTGAGCTGAGGCTTGTGTGCTTGTGCTGCTGGAGATATACTGGAGAAGCCAGTGCCTCCCCAGCCATTGACCTCACCACATGTCACTGAGATATATATATATTTACACACACAAATTACAGAATTACAGATGTAGCCACGCTCACGATTATTAACACGATAACAGTGAATATAGCTCCAATAGCTCTCGTGCAGGTGGGGACGCCCACCCACACTGAACACTAAAGCCCACCCACACTAAACACTAAAGCCCACCCACACTAAAGCAGCTTATTTATAAAGCCTGTTAGTAACATATTAGGTAATACATGCAGTAAGAGTGTCAAGACACCGTTGATCTAATTGTCTACGTGAGCGAAAGATAATAAACTGGCATAAAGGGGATTGTGTTTAATAAATTGTGTGCAAATAAATCCTGTATGCCAAACAGGTTAACAAAAGCAGTGTATATGTTATAACTACTTGCGCAATAATATTTCCACACCCTTTATTTGCTTGAAAAAAAGCATTTCTTAATTATCAACTGTGGTCTAATACATATATATATATATATATATATATATATATGAGCCACTGTTCGGTCTCTGAAATACAGTATCCTTCTGTCTGAAATAATTAAAACTAATCCTCATAGAGTGCCAATAAAGGAGAGTTAAACTCCCAAGAATAAGGCACACTCTTGGATACATGTATCCATATACAAACTACTAAAGTATATATGGAAACAAATGTATCAACCAACACTCTGCATGTAAATATTTGGCTCCAGGCTTTTCAGCATTAATAGCAAGAGCCTCAATCAACATCAGGGCAAGTCTTTAATAAAGTACATCCACACGACAGAGCGGGATACAAATAATAATTTTAATACTTTATTCACCAACACACAAATCATTTTCTTCACATTATTCTTGTCACATTTTTCTTTTTATATCTTTTTCTTTAATACTTCGCTTTACT
Organism: Pseudophryne corroboree; assembly: GCF_028390025.1. NCBI lineage: Eukaryota > Metazoa > Chordata > Amphibia > Anura > Myobatrachidae > Pseudophryne > Pseudophryne corroboree. The sequence goes on from NC_086447.1 coordinate 69,129,555, forward strand.
CAGCCCAGTATGAGGCTGAATAGTTACTAGTATACAGTATATAGCCCTACAGGTTTTCAGATAAGGGTGGCATGTTCATACCTAATTTTAATAAATATAATAAATTGTATTTTAAGCAATAAAACTGTAAGAGACAGAGTGCACCCGCCTGAATCCGATTCTTTCTTTGTTTGTAAAAAAAATTCTAACAAGAAAATGAAGCCCACGGGGACTTGGCAGGGATCCAGCAATGCTGTATGACAACGGCCGGTGGGTCAGAGTCAGGGTCGGACTCTCAAGGTTCAGCCATCTGCAGCATGCACAGTCAGCAATCACTGGTAGGTCATATCACACTGTCCAGCATCACATGCTGCAGCGCAGGCTGAGCGGTACCAGATGGGAGTCACCCTTTCCCCTATTGCAGGTGTTAGCAGAGCTCCTGGGACAGAGTAGCATATGCAGGTGCACTTTCAGGGCTTGGAGCCCGGAGGCAGGCGTCTCCATTGTCTCTGGGAGTTCTGCCCCTGTATACAGGCCAGACGGCATTGCCCCATAGAAGCCTATGGGCTTCTATCACACCTCCGCGCTGAGAGGTATCCAACCGGATCCCTCACAGTACCCCCCAAGTATAGGTGCAGCAGGGATTACTGCAAACAAAGAGTTACCTCCAGCCAGGTAATGCTGTACAAGCTTATCTACAGGAGTATAGACGTTGTACTGTCACTGGGGAGAGTGCCAGAAGGGATTTAAATAAGTCACCCTGGGTCTGGATTGCCTGCAGCAGTCATGTATAGCCAGACTGGTTCTAGACTGATTGGCTAGCGATCACCTGACTGGAACCAAAATGGCTGTGCCCATGTCCCAGCTAAAATGTGGAGGATACCTAGAAAACCTGCTCTGCAGGAACAGGTGAGTGATGAACAACTAGAAAACAGCAGCATTTGATACAAACATGGGGTTTCTTGGGCCAATTTTTGACTAATTATTCTATAAGGCACCCATTATTTTATTGTGATAAGACTTTACCATATAATTAAGCTAGCTTAACAAACTACAAATAAATACACGGACACCAGCTGCTAGATTTAAAGGTCAACTGATACTTATTGAATTGCTGACCTGATTTTGTATTATGATTGTGGAGGATGGCACAAGAAAGGCGCTACCAAACGCCAGCTCTAGTCAATAATTCTATACTACAAAGACTGAGGAGGGGACTGAACAACCACCTCCCAACTGCATAACCCGCATTGTGCCGGACCCACCACTCCTTACACTGGCAAAGCATGGACGATCCCGCAGGGGAACGACACACTCTCCGTCTTTCCAAAGGAAGGTGCCCCACAATGACCACTTATGCCCAATTTGACCACTGGCTTGTAGCGACTTCCCGCCACACAAGGTTTTACCAAAACCGCAGCTGCCATCCAAACCCAACAGCAAACCATATCCTACCTACTACTCTATCGCTTCAAAAAGACCCTCCAGAAAAACACCCGTACCTGACGGAGAAAGGTGGATGCCATCGTCCCTATAAAACTGTCTGTTCCGCAGTGCCAGATTAAGGTCTACATGGCCTGGAGCTGAAATCTCTGAAGGGCCTATTGCACGCCGCGCAGTGGGTGTGATTAGCGTCACTGAGAGTTTCTCCCCATGAGGGCAGGGGTGTGTGGTAGCATGCTACACCACTGCACTTCCTCCCACACTACATCTCTTCACTATATCACTACTACACTAGTGACATTCCGACCCGATCGCTCGCTGCAGTTTATTGCATGCCAGCCATCGTTGCCTAGCAATCGCCTCTGAGGTAGAGGCGGTCGCTGGGCAGGAGGGGGCTGGACGGCGGCATGGGGGGGGGCACGGCAGATGCGTGATGTCACACGTAGCCGCTGCGACCCAGGGCAGCGAAGAGGTTCCGAGCTGCGCTGCCCGGGAGTAACTCCTGAGATGCATTTCTGCTGGGGGGGGGGGGGGGGGGGGGGCGGCACTGACATGTGGGGCGGACTAGCCCTGTGCTGGGCGTCCCCCCGCAAGTCTGAGTGCCTGATTGTAGCTGTGCTAAATTTAGCACAGCTACGATCAACTCGGAATGACCCCCTACATCTCCCCTATGGGGCATATTTATCACAACCCACAATGTCGATGGAATGTGATAAATTCGACCAAAATCGCATCGAGATGACTAAATACATCGCAAGGACGTATGATTGTCGCATGCAGGGACAGAGCTTACGAGCAAGCTCTGTCCCTGTGAATCCGGTTACCACATTTCTCAGGGTATTTTTCATGAAAAATACCCTGAGATTACACAGCGCATGCGCTGCCACCGGCTACCAGCTTCAGTTGCCGTTTTGCTAATTTAGCAACACTGCAACTGTTAGCAATCACATGCTGGGGGCAGACTAGAACAGGGCAAGGCCACCCAGCATGCTAATGGCCGCCAGCGAGGCGATCACAATTCAATTGCGATTGCATTGCCGATTAAGGGAAGGCAGTTGGGCCACCGCCATTTTCCCCATCACAGTGGCTGCATGTGACATCACGCTGCTGCCCCCGAAAAACAGCCTGACCCACCTCCGTTTCTGATGACATGCCCCTATGACAGCTCATAACTCCACTGTAACAATTAGTGTAAAAAGTTCCAACAAGAGGAGATTCCTAGTGCAACCCTGGGAGACCCAAGAGGCCAGCCAGGGCTCAGCACCCCATTCGTTACAGAAAAAGGCACCAAAACCACTAGAGCCAGTGGCTTCGGTAAACAGTTGGATGCAGCTATTAAAACGACACCGCAACGGCTACAAAACTTGAAGGTAAAAAGAAACCAAGAATGAGGACCAGACCCGGAGATCATCTCTGATCTCTTGGGAAAGGTAAATGGTATGCTGAGGCCTGACTGTCCCGGCAGTGGCCCTCTCAAGTTTGCGGCAAAACTCTCCCCATGGGGATGATTCTGCATGCAAAATTTAAAGAACTCAACAAAGATTGAAACTGCTTAAGCCTAACTCTGCACCTGCCTAAGCAATCTTCAGTGAGGCCTAGAAGCTTCTGGACCTTGTCAGCCGGCAGGCGACAACAACCAGCTGCAGTATCTATCTTGATGCCGAGATAACTAAGACAGCACGTGGGCCCTTCCATCTTATTGTGAGCTACAGGAACCCCTAGAACCTCAAACAACCCAATGGCAGAGCTTAAGATATCTCCACAAACAGCGCTTTCCCCGGGTCCTACCAGGAGAAAATCATCAAAGTAGTGCGCAACTCCGGGGTGGCCGGAGGAGGTCTGAATGCACCAATACAAGAAAGTACTGAATTTCTCGAAATAGGCACAGGAGACAGAACAGCCCATTGGCAAGCACCTATTGACACAAAAGTCTTTTCCCAATCAGAAACACATATACCGCAGGGAATCGAGGTGCAAGGGGAGCAGGCGAAAAGCGTACTCAACATCCAGTTTAGTCATGAGAGAGCCCCGGACCAAAATCACGGACTATTCGGAGAGTCTCATCAAATGACTGATAACGCACTTGGCAAACCGACTCAGGTATCGCATCATTGACCAAACAACCATGGGGGTGCGATAAATGCTGGATAAGGCGGAACTTACCCGTGGTCTTTTTGGGCACCACCCCTAATGGGGAAATGCACAGGCCGGGCAAAGGGGGGGGGGGGGAGAAAGGGGCATACATGCGGCCCAACCGCATCTCTGCCTCAACCTTGTCCTTCACCACCTGCAGAAATGCGTGGGCCGATTTCAAATTCCTATGCGCATCGAAGTGCATAGAATTTGAAATGGGCAGGCGGAAACTGTAATTAAACCCGTCCATCAAAAACAGGGCATCTGACCTGTCGGGATACAGCCACCTGCCCAACTGACACACATTGATAGGGGAATATACCTTACTAAGAGCCCCCACTGGCATCTGCTGGGTCAGAAGCTCTTCCGGACCCTACGGACGTGCAGTCCTTGGCCGGATGGCCGGCACTACAGACCTTGCAGGAGTAGTGAAAACGGCAGTTAATGCCCCTGGTCTATTTCCCATCAATATAGGCAAAGCACTTGCCTTTGGCCCCCTGACGCAAACTAGCCCCGCCAGCGGCAACCTACTTTTTGCCCGGGAGTTCGACTTGCTGGATAACTTCCAACCAAACCTCCACGTCCTTGAAACCTATAGACAACGAAAGCTTGCCGTCCAGCTTTCGACAAATTTTTCATCATACTCTCTCCACGCATAACCCTTCGACTTCAAATACAACACGTGCATTAAAAACATGTATTTGGAAAGATACATCTGTGTGGGCGTGGCTTGACTGGAGAGGAAGACGAACGTTTGGTGCCCATCTACCCTCTCATCCTGTCCCCTCTTGAGTCCCTGTGTGTTCTCCTCCTGCCGGGGTTTCCGGAGGTCCGGTCACGGAGCCAGGGTATTGCTTTGTGCAGCGCCGCAGGTTACAGCCTACTTTCGGCACTGAAGCCGCAGACTCGCGTGCTCTGGCATCCCCGCCGTGGGTGGCTTCTCGGCGCGGAGGTCCCAGAAACGGCCGTTTTCAGCTGGCCTCTGCATGGGCTTGACTGCCACACTCCACTGCACTTTGCCCTGGCTCTCCCCTGTCTCCTAGTCGTCCTTCCTTAGCAACCCTCTGCAATAGCACTGGCTGACCAGCGGAGGGCACCCGGACCCAACCCAGAAAACCTCTTGCATCGTGTCCTGGGGAGTGCAACCCAGACCCAGTATCTAAAATGGAGCCCACAGACTGCTGGGACACAGCCATCGAGCTAAGCAGCACATTAACAAAGGCAGGGCTAGGACCACAAGCCACACAGCCCCCCGCACCAACCCCTGATCCGCAGCTCCCAAGACAGCAGAGCTGGCCGCCGGGACTGCAGACTGCACAGCAGGCCTAAGCAGTGGGGAACCTGAGGACACCGCAGGGAGTCCGAGGAGAGCCCCGCCTGCTGCCATGGCAATGTGCGCCACATCCCGAGACACAACAGCAGCTGTGTCGCACTCACGCAGCTGCGCCCGCCGCCGGCAGTAGCGGGTGACGCCACGGGGAAGGGCACAGCAGGGGACACAGTGTGGGTATGTGTAGCAGCAGCAGCGGTAACCACTTGCACACAAGGCCACCGGTAACCAGAGTCCGCCAGCCTAAGAGGTGGTGGGGGGGGGGGAGCAGAGCACTTGGGATGGATTATGGGGATGCAAAGAGGGTAAATGTAGACCAGGGAGAAATAAAGAAGGAATGAGAAAGCTGGAAATCAAAGAAACACTGGCACAAATAGACAGCAGCAGAGACTCATCCTGTCTTCTGGCTTTCAAATGGCAAGAGGAAGTCAGAAGCACATGACTCAACTCTATATACCCCTATACTGTCGACACCCACAACTTCTCTGATAGGCAGACTAGATAAACCTGTAACCAATAATAAAAGAACCTGCTACAAAATCTACCTAGCAACTACTCTGTCATCTTAACAAAAAATCAAGGCTCTTATATGGCTTTGTGCCTAGTCAGCCCTCAGCTAATCTTCACAAAATATAAATAGCAACCGCTTATGGCAGGTAAAAAATAAATCCATTGCTGCCTTGGGTGAGATGAGATGAACAAGTTTCTGGTTTTATATATAACTGGCATGCTTTCTCCTGCTGTGCCACTGGGAACCAGGACCCGCTACTACAGCTTGTGATTAACCTGCACTTTAAGAGGGGAGTGGAATTCAGCGCAACATTACTGTTTAGTATGGTAGACTTTGGTAATTTTCCTGTGCACTACTATGGGAGTGTGAAGAGAAATGAGTGAAGATACTGGCCTTCCTCAAATTAATCTGGTGGCTCTCTGTGCACATCCCCCAAAGCTAAATTCCAACAATTTTACTCCTGTGCCAAAATATGCTAATACCTCCAGGAGGTAGGCATGGCCATCGATGGTCACCATCAATGGTACCATTGATGGAAAAAAATTAATTGATGTTATAAAATCATTTATTAGGAAACCATCAACGATTTCATCCACCATCAGTCATCCTGGTTTTATTATGGAGTGGGCTGCGGGCCAATCAGTGACTGGGGGCGGGGCTTCATGTGTATCAGGGGCAGAGCTATGCTTCATGCCCCGACATATTGTAGAAGGAAAAAAAAACTATTTGGTTGCTCTTTACCATTGATGACGGGAAACCATCTGGTTCTCCCCCATTGATGGCAAAAGTATTCAACATCGTCCATAGACCATCAATGTTTTTGAATCATCGATGGTCAATGTACATCCCTAGCAGGAGGTGCCTGAGGGAAAAAGACGCCTCCTGCCAGCACATCAGGTGCAACTGCTGTGTCCATAGACGCAGCGTCGGATCACCATAGTGACCGCCGCGATGGTGACAGCTATCAGAGTAAGCCTAAACTCACTCAGAATGGCCGCATCCTGCCCACTTGCCAGGCCAGTTAACCTGACGGCACACACACTGGCCTCGCTACTCCCAGAAAATGGGGAGACCACACGATCATACCGCCTGACAACCCATGATATCTATGATCCATTCCAATCAGGACTCAGGAGAAGACATAGCACTGAAACAGCCCTGGTGTGTGTGTTAAATGATCTTCTGATGGCAAGAGACAGAGGTGACTGTTCAATATTAATCTTTCTGGATCTCTCTGCAGCATTTGATACCGTGGACCATGGGCTTCTGATTGAGCGACTGATACATTTTTGTGGACTGGATGGCACAGTCCTAAACTGGTACAAATCATTTCTCACAGGCAGGTCACAGAGAGTATCGTCTGGATTATAATCATCACCACCAGTGCCATTGCCATGTGGTGTCCCACAAGGTTCTATACTATCCCCCATGCTTTTTGCAGTATACATGCTCCCGCTGGGTGAAATAATCAGGCACCATGGGCTAGTCTACCACTGCTATGCAGATGATACACAACTGTACTTGTCCTTTGCTCCGGGCACTGATAACCCAATAGCAACCCTAAGTGGCTGTCTAGCTGAACTCCAAGAGTGGATGAGTGCCAGTTGGCTGTGACTGAACCTGGATAAAACAGAGGTCCTTATGATAGGACCGCAACATCAAAGGACAAGACTGCAGCATAGCCAACCAACTGGACTTACACTCTGGGATTCAGAATTACAAACCACTGATCATGTGTGGAATCTTGGCGTTGTCCTGGATGGTGGCTTGACACTTAAACATCAGATATCAGCCACAATCAAATCCTCATTCTTTCACCTGAGGAACATAGCCAGAATCAAGCACTTAATTCCCTCAGATGATCTGCCAAAAGTCATCCATGCAGTTGTATCATCTCGATTAGACTACTGTAATGCCCTCTACCTTGGTCTCCCAGAAAAAAAATTGCACCGCTTACAGCTTGTGCAAAACACAGCTGCTAGGCTGTTAACCACTCAGCCCCGCTCTAGCCACATAGCACCCATCCTCTAATCCCTTCACTGGCTGCCTGTAAGATGGCGAATCATCTTCAAGATTGGTTTACTGAGCTTCAAAGCACTACATGACCAGGGCCCAAGATACCTGAAGCAGCTTCTGATTCCTTACTGCCCCACTCGATTACTGCAATCTGTATATGAAGGACTTTTAGCAGTACCTAGAATCTCCCATAATTCATCTGGGTGTGGAGCTTTTAGTCATGCGGCTCCGACTTTATGTAACTCACTTCCCCGCACAGTGCGAGAGGCCCCAACTATAGACTCCTTCAAAAGTAGACTCAAGACTTTCTTGTTTACTCAAGCATTTCCATAATGTCCCTTTTAGTATCTTCATGCTTCTGTATTTTATGAAAATGTACTTCATTATTTTCTGTACTATATTATGCTATGTATCTGTTAAACTATTAGAGTCCTATTGGAGAAAGAGCGCTATATAAATAAAATTATTATTATTATTATTATTATTATTATTATTATTATATCTGCAGCATATGGAACCAGCGCCTGATATTTACTATACAAACAACTGCTAAATCCACATATCCATGTGACGCATTGCACCTGTGCTGGCCGGAATTAATAATAGATATAAACAATAACATTAGTATTGGCAGATATTTACACTAATATTATTGTTGTTAATCTCTAGCAACTAATGTTTCCAATCAACACCAGCGCGATTGCTCACATGATAATGTAAATAACATTGACCGTCACTGCATTAGATATTGCTGAATAGCAGCCCCACCTTTGGCTATTCAGGAGAGAACAACATAGAGGTCAGCCCGTCGCTTTGTTCCTCACATGGGGCCTTCCTCCTTGGAAGCAGCAGCAATGCTTATATACAGATGGAACCTCCGTTATTGTTGTTTCGTCTGTAACGGATCGCCTAGTCACGCTGGGAGTGCACGCCCGCGACCTGGCAGGGGGAGATAACGCTGGCTCCATCTGTATGGTAACACAGCAGGAGGCGTCTGGTATAGCTAGACCCCCGCCTGCATGCATGTTTCACTTCTGCATCCGAGGACGTTCAGGTAGACACACTTAGCTTCAATACACCATATGGTGCAAGGTGCCCGGTACCAGTGGCGGAACTACCACTGGTGCAGCCAATGCAGTGCACAGAGGCCCACAGCATCAAAGGGCCCCATAGCAGCATGAGCGGAGACTCATTATAGTTCTCTGAGTACGCGGCTGGCTGCAGGACATAATGAAGAGGGATGACGCAGTCCAGGGGCCCTCACCTTCCTTCCATCTCCTCCTCTCCTCTGACATCCTCAGCTGACACTGCTGCTTTTCCCAGGGATTTGATATCTGATTGCCGTGGGCCGTGGTTGAGGAGAAGATATCAGGGGAGGGGAGTTGCTGGGGTGGTAGCTCTGGTCTCTGGTGTCCGGGTAAGGGGTGTGCTCTTGACTGAGGCGGCAGCGTGGCTGTGATGCTGGGGGGAGGAGGGGTGGGTTGATGGCAGTGCTATCGACTGAGGTGCTGTTGGAGGTTGTGAAGGCCAGGGAGGGGGAGATGTGCTATTGGCTGCAGCTTCTCTGTACTTCAATGTTCTGGGGCAGGGGGAATAGGTGATGGGCATGCTGGAAGAGGGCGATGACGGGAAGGAGGGGTGGAAATTACAATCCTGGGGCCATGTGTCCTGTCCTGTGGTGATAACTGCCTTCCTGCACTGATAACACTTTCGCAAGTAACTTGACTTTTTTATGGCCATTTAATTCAATGCTTCACTTTAGGGCCCCCATACAGTACATCCGCAACAATGATTCTACAACCTGAAGATCAGCCGACTGCATCCACCAGCGATGATTGGTGATCCGTCTGGGAATCGGGGAAGTTAAACATGTTAAAGATGCCCGGATCAGAGAATTTAAATTTGTAACACATGTTTAATATTCCAGATTCCAGCCGGGGAATCAGGGAATTGCAGCAATAAATTGCGGCTGTATGAGGGCCATTAATTGATGCTCGTTATTGAAGCAGACCTCTTATCCTTTAGGTAAGCAGGTGACATACCAGTAGAGAAGCAAAAGCTGTACAGTGAGGTCTACTTAGTAACCAATCAATCAAGTTGGTCCTTATAGGAGCTGTAATAAATATGCCCCTATGTCATTAGTCAGACATGGCATACTGTATGTATAGTGCACATACTGTATGCGGTAACCCATAGCAATGGGATGTAGTTGGCATCCCAACGTACGGAATCCAGACGGTCAGAAGTCCGCCGCCATAATCCCAACATCTATCAGAGTGCCAATGCCGCAATCAAGACAGCCAAAATCCCGAAGTCGGGGAGGGTTAGGGTTTGAGGTAGGAATAAAGTTTGTTTACTTGCGGGCACCTGTCAGAATTTTGTCAGTAGGGATCGGTGTTCTGACCCATGGCATCCCGTACCCACCCTCCGTGTAGTTCTGTCACTATTGTCAGGATTCACGTGGGATTTTCCCTGTAGGGACATACAGTACTCACAGGAAACAGACTGTGTTCAAGGTGCAACAGCTGGTTTATTTCATACGGGGTAATACAGTATTCAGAAGTCAGATAACAGCAGATATAAGAGTCCAGTCACAACTATGGGTATAAGTAATAATGTCCAAATACAGTGGCTTAAATATTATGTATTGGGATACCACGGTCTGAAGACACTGGATAAGTACAAGGAATTATGGCCCTCATTCCGAGTTGATCGCTCGCTAGCTGCTTTTAGCAGCAGTGCACACGCTAGGCCGTCGCCCTCTGGGAGTGTATCTTAGCTTAGCAGAAGTGTGACCGAAAGGTTAGCAGAACTGTTCATGCAGTTTCTGAGTAGCTGCAAACCTACTCCTATCTTGCGATCACTGCAGACTATTTAGTTCCTGTTTTGATGTCACAAACACGCCCTGCGTTCGGCCAGCCACTCCCCCGTTTCCCCAGACACGCCTGCGTTATCTTCTGACACGCCTGCGTTTTTAGCACACTCCAGGAAAACGGTCAGTTACCACCCAGAAACGCCCTTTTCCTGTAAATCACTCACCGATCAGCCGAGCGACTGAAAAGAGTCGCTCGACCTTGTGTAAAACTGCATAGTTTTGTGTGAAAGTACTTCGCGCGTGTGTACTGCGGCCCGTACGCATGCGCAGAAATGCCGATTTTTAGCCTGATCGCTGCACTGCGAACAACGGCAGCTAGCGATCAACTCAGAATGACCCCCTATGTTCAGGAGATTAGTACTAGAAGACAGGATACTTGATAACTATGGTTAAAGAACACGGAAGAATGAATACTTGATAACGGTGGCTGAAGAACACTGATTAGCAATGTCCAGATAGAACTGGCAAGTGAATGTTTTAGGCAGTAAAACTAACAGGTAACAAATCCAGGTAGTTGTAAGCAATAACAACAATTATATAGTTCCGAATAGAAAGCTAATTGCAGAATGCAGTAAGTGACTAATAGTTGCAAGGTGGAGTCCAGACATCCTGATATAAGCTTGCATTAAGACAAATGAACAAAGGCCCTCATTCCGAGTTGTTCGCTCGCAAGCTGCTTTTAGCAGCATTGCACACGCTAAGCCGCCGCCTACTGGGAGTGTATCTTAGCTTAGCAGAAGTGCTAACGGAAGATTCTCAAAATTGCGAATAGAAATTTCTTAGCAGTTTCTGAGTAGCTCCACACTTACTCTGCCACTGCGATCAGTTCAGTCAGTTTCGTTCCTGGTTTGACGTCACAAACACACCCAACGTTCGCCCAGACACTCCCCCGTTTCTCCAACCACTCCTGCGTTTTTCCCAGAAACTGCAGCGTTTTTTCACACACACACTCATAAAACGGCCAGTTTCCGCCCAGAAACACCCACTTCCTGTCAATCACACTCCGATCACCAGAACGAAGAAAATTCCTCATAATGCCGTGAGTAAAATACCTAACTGTTGAATAAAATAACTAAGCAAATGCGCCCTACGAACATTGTGCATGCGCAGTAAGCGACTAATCGCAAAATAGAGAAAATCAGCAACGAGCGAACAACTCGGAATGAGGGCCAAAGTCCCAAATAGCAAATACAGGAAACTGAAAGTGATTACTAATGGCTAGGTAAAGTCCAGGCAAACTGATATAGACCCGTAAGTAGGCACTGAGCAAAGTCCCAAATAGCAAATACACTGCTCAAAAAAATAAAGGGAACACTAAAATAACACATCCTAGATCTGAATGAATGAAATATTCTTATTAAATACTTTGTTCTTTACATAGTTGAATGTGCTGACAACAAAATCACACAAAAATTATCAATGGAAATCAAATGTATTAACCCATGGAGGTCTGGATTTGGAGTCACACTCAAAATTAAAGTGGAAAAACACACTACAGGGTGATCCAACTTTGATGTAATGTCCTTAAAACAAGTAAAAATGAGGCTCAGTAGTGTGTGTGGCCTCCGCGTACCTGTATGACCTCCCTACAATGCCTGGGCATGCTCCTGATGAGGTGGCGGATGGCCTCCTGAGGGATCTCCTCCCAGACCTGGACTAAAGCATCCGCCAACTCCTGGACAGTCTGTGGTGCAACGTGGCATTGGTGGATGGAGCGAGACATGATGTCCCAGATGAGCTCAATTGGATTCAGGTCTGGGGAACGGGCGGGCCAGTCCATAGCATCAATGCCTTCGTCTTGCAAGAACTGCTGACACACTCCAGCCACATGAGGTCTAGCATTGTCTTGCATTAGGAGGAACCCAGGGCCAACCGCACCAGCATATGGTCTCACAAGGGGTCTGAGGATCTCATCTCGGTACCTAATGGCAGTCAGGCTACCTCTGGCGAGCACATGGAGGGCTGTGCGGCCCCCCAAAGAAATGCCACCCACACCATTACTGACCCACTGCCAAACCGGTCATGCTGGAGGATGTTGCAGGCAGCAGAACGTTCTCCTTGGCGTCTCCAGACTCTGTCACATGTGCTCAGTGAGAACCTGCTTTCATCTGTGAAGAGCACAGGGTGCCAGTGGCGAATTTGCCAATCTTGGTGTTCTCTAGCAAATGCCAAATGTCCTGCACAGTGTTGGGCTGTAAGCACAACCCCCACCTGTGGACGTCAGGCCCTCATACCACCCTCATGGAGTCTGTTTCTGATCGTTTGAGTAGACACATGCACATTTGTGGCTTGCTGGAGGTCATTTTGCAGGGCTCTGCCAGTGCTCCTCCTGTTCCTCCTTGCACAAAGGCGGAGGTAGCGATCCTGCTGCTGGGTTGTTGCCCTCCTACGGCCTCCTCCACATCTCCTGATGTACAGTCCTGTCTCCTGGTAGCGTCTCCATGCTCTGGACACTACGCTGACAGACACAGCAAACCTTCTTGCCACAGCTCGCATTGATGTGCCATCCTGGATGAGCTGCACTACCTGAGCCACTTTTGTGGGTTGTAGACTCCGTCTCATGCTACCACTAGAGTGAAAGCACCGCCAGCTTTCAAAAGTGACCAAAACATCAGCCAGAAAGCATAGGAGCTGAGAGGTGGTCTGTGGTCACCACCTGCAGAACAACTCCTTTATTGGGGGTGTCTTGCTAATTGCCTATAATTCCCACCTGTTGTCTATTCCATTTGCACAACAGCATGTGAAATTGATTGTCAATCAGTGTTGCTTCCTAAGTGCAATAGAGAAGGAGAAAAAAAGGGCTGTATTGTCGATGCACAAAGGAGGGGTGACCTAATTATCACATCCACCTATATATTCATAAAATTTAACTTTTATTGTTATCAAATTAAAATAATGTGACAATGATTAACACACAAACTACGAGTATAAGCGAAACATAGAGGTTAAAATTTTGACATATACAACACATACGACAAGTGCAATAGGAATAATAAATGTGATTAAAGATTAAAATGTGTGTCCGCGTGTTAATTCTAATGACCAAATAAATGTAATATTGTTATCAGTTTAAACCAGTATACTGATAATTCTCAGCAGTTAGTCTCCAATATGTCTTCTTGGCCACTTATTAATATATCAAGTGCCGTAATTGTCCCACTCTTATACTGGTACTAGTGGCTGACAATATAATTCAGTTTCTCTTAGCCACTATTGATGCACTAATTGCCGTATTACCAGCATTGTTGTGATAATACTGATAGCACTGATGATATAGTCTGCAATTATCCACACTGTGTATTTCATATATTATCAACAATGTTGGTCTATCTCCTTCCCCAGTATCCACTTATTACAGTTTAATGTACATATTGTTCATGCTCATCTACGTAAGGTTCCTTTGTAGGTACTAGGTAAATACTACTCAATTTAACCCACTTATATTTAAATACGTGGCGTTATTCAGGGAGATGATGTCCTTTATTGTATATATACCACTTATTCAATGTTTTATACATCCTTCTTAGGCATCCTAAGGAACATTCTCTTAGACCTGTTCCCTTGTGTATCAGAGTTATGGATAGCGCAGATAAAAAGAGCAGATTAAGGGGGTCATTCCGAGTTGTTAGCTCGTTATTTTTTTCTCGCAACGGAGCGATTAGTCGCTAATGCGCATGCGCAATGTCCGCAGTGCGACTGCGCCAAGTAAATTTGCTATGCAGTTAGGTTTTTTGCTCACGGCATTACGAGGTTTTTTCTTCGTTCTGGTGATCGTAATGTGATTGACAGGAAGTGGGTGTTTCTGGGCGGAAACTGGCCGTTTTATGGGTGTGTGCGAAAAAACGCTACCGTTTCTGGGAAAAACGCGGGAGTGGCTGGAGAAACGGAGGAGTGTCTGAGCGAACGCTGGGTGTGTTTGTGACGTCAAACCAGGAACGAAACTGACTGAACTGATCGCAGATGCTGAGTAAGTCTGGAGCTACTCAGAAACTGCTAAGAAGTGTTTATTCGCAATTCTGCTAATCTTTCGTTCGCAATTTTGATAAGCTAAGATACACTCCCAGTTGGCGGCGGCTTAGCGTGTGCAAAGCTGCTAAAAGCAGCTTGCGAGCGAACAACTCGGAATGACCACCTAAATTCTTCTGCCTGGAAAATATCACATTCACTGTAGTAGTTAATGCTAGTATACTGATTAAAATTACAGATAGTGCTAGTAGGTCATATTAGTGTATCTCAGAAATGGTAATCATTATATATGTGTTTTTTGTGAGATTCCCTGCAAACAAGTAGAGCATCTATGGCCCTCATTCCGAGTTGTTCGCTCGTAAGAATTTTTCGCAACGGAGTGATTAGTCGCAAACTGCGCATGCGCAACGTTCGCAGTACGTCTGCGCCAAGTAAATTTGCAAAAGAGTTTGGTATTTTACTCACGGCCTAACGAAGAAATTTCATCGTTCTGGTGATCGGAGTGTGATTGATAGGAAGTGGGTGTTTCTGGGCGGAAACTGGCCGTTTCATGGGTGTGTGCGAAAAAACGCTTGCGTTTCTGGGAAAAACGCGGGAGTGTCTGAAGAAACGGGGGAGTTTCTGAGTGAACGCTGGGTGTGTTTGTGACGTCAAACCAGGAACGAAACTGACTGAACTGATCGCAGTGGCAGAGTAAGTCTCAACCTACTCAGAAACTGCAAAGAAATTTCTATTCGCAATTCTGCTAAACTTGCGTTCGCAATTCTGCTATGCTAAGATTCACTCCCAGTAGGCGGCGGCTTAGCGTGTGCAATGCTGCTAAAAGCAGCTAACGAGCGAACAACTCGGAATGAGGGCCTATGTCAAGTGTCATGCCATTTTGGATAGTGATACTCGCCAATTTAATTTGGCTGATGGTAAACACAGCATAAACAGTTAGTTAAATTAGATATAGATGACCCTTAAGGTCCAGTTCTAGTGTATAATATGCGACAGGGGATAAATATCTCCCTCACTCCTCAGTATCGATGTTTTTAAATGTATAGCAGCTTGCTATACTGATCAACTATTCACGGTATTGATATCCCTAGGGGGAAAGACACCTTCAATAATAGGGATTAAATATTTCTAGGCTGAAAAGAGGATGCGCCACCCTTTGATTTAACGTGACCAAGCAATTACAGTATATATTATTTTTGTACGCCACTGGCTTTATTGCCACCACTAGAAATATATATATATGATTTGTCTGAATTGTGTATTCTCAATGATGACAATTCAGGTATAGATTTTATTGTTGTCACTCAGGTATTCCCTATGGTCTCAGTGTATTTACTGTGTAGCTGTACAAATTAATACTGAAACACTTGTTCTGTTTATATTTGTCACATTGTATCATAATTGTCTCTACATAACTACCAAGGGGCTTTGAGGGATAGCTATGAAACATTGTTACTTTTCTGTCTATTGATTTAAACTACAGAAGCCTCATATCACTGCTTAGTCACTCACATAGATGCATAACAAACATCTGCTGGATTCACACAGCCACTATCCCTATGTTATATAGTATCAGGGTGTCTGACCATTTATCCATTTATGTATTATTTATGATACAATGTGACAAATATAAACAGAACAAGTGTTTCAGTATTAATTTGTACAGCTACACAGTAAATACACTGAGACCATAGGGAATACCTGAGTGACAACAATAAAATCTATACCTGAATTGTCATCATTGAGAATACACAATTCAGACAAATCATATATATATTTCTAGTGGTGGCAATAAAGCCAGTGGCGTACAAAAATAATATATACTGTAATTGCTTGGTCACGTTAAATCAAAGGGTGGCGCATCCTCTTTTCAGCATAGAAATATTTAATCCCTATTATTGAAGGTGTCTTTCCCCCTAGGGATATCAATACCGTGAATAGTTGATCAGTATAGCAAGCTCCTATACATTTAAAAACATAGATACTGAGGAGTGAGGGAGATATTTATCCCCTGTCGCATATTATACACTAGAACTGGACCTTAAGGGTCACCTATATCTAATTTAACTGACTGTTTATGCTGTGTTTACCATCAGACAAATTAAATTGGCGAGTATCACTATCCAAAATGGCATGACACTTGACATAGATGCTCTACTTGTTTGCAGGGAATCTCACAAAAAACACATATATAATGATTACCATTTCTGAGATACAATAATATGACCTACTAGCACTATCTGTAATTTTGATCGGTATACTAGCATTAACTACTACAGTGAATGTGATATTTTCCAGGCAGAAGAGTTTAATTAGCTCTTTTTATCTGCGCTATCCATAACTCTGATACACAAGGGAAGAACAGGTCTATGAGAATGTTCCTTAGGATGCCTAAGAAGGATGTATAAAACATTGAATAAGTGGTATGTATGCAATAAAGGACATCATCTCCCTGAATAACGCCACATATTTAAATATAAGTGAGTTAAATTGAGTAGTATTTACCCAGTACCTACAAAGGAACCTTACGTAGATGAGCATGAACAATATGTACATTAAACTGTAATAAGTGGATACGGGTCTGGGACTCCAGGTCGACAACAAAAGGTCGACACACCTTAGGTCGACGCCAATTGGTCGACACACCTTAGGTTGACATGGACAAAAGGTCGACAGGGACAAGGTCGACATGGAAAAAGGTCGACATGAGTTTTTTATGTTTTTTTGGTGTTGTTTTCTTCGTAGAGTGACCGGGAACCCCAATTAGTGCACTGCGTCCCCTCGCATGGCTCGCTTCGCTCGGCACAGATTACCGTTCCAATCGTAGTCCAAGTGGATCGTTAAGTATGAAAAGGTTCCAAAAAAGAAAAAATTGTGAAAAACGCATGTTGACCTTTTTCCATGTCGACCTTGTTCCTGTCGACCTTTTGTCCATGTGGACCTAAGGTGTGTCGACCAATTGGCGTCGACCTAAGGTGTGTCGATCTTTTTGTTGTCGACCTGGAGTCCGGATACCGTGGATACTGGGGAAGGAGATAGACCAACATTGTTGATAATATATGAAATACACAGTGTGGATAATTGCATATACCCCTATATCATCAGTGCTATCAGTATTATCACAACAATGCTGGTAATACGGCAATTAATGCATCAATAGTGGCTAAGAGAAGCTGAATTATATTGTCAGCCACTAGTACCAGTATAAGAGTGGGACAATTACGGCACTTGATATATTAATAAGTGGCCAAGAAGATATATTGGAGACTAACTGCTGAGAATTATCAGTATACTGGTTTAAACTGATAACAATATTACATTTATTTGGTCATTAGAATTAACACGCGGACACACATTTTAATCTTTAATCACATTTATTATTCCTATTGCACTTGTCGTATGTGTTGTATATGTCAGAATTTTAACCTCTATGTTTCGCTTATACTCATAGTTTGTGTGTTAATTATTGTCACATTATTTTAATTTGATAACAATAAAAGTAAAATTTTATGAATATATAGGTGGATGTGATAATTAGGTCACCCCTCCTTTGTGCATCGACAATACAGCCCTTTTTTTCTCCTTCTCTATTGCACTTACCATAGCTGTAGTTGGTAGCACCCCCATAATGAATGGTAAATACCAATAATTCAATAGGGGACATTTTCGGAGCTTTAGTTCCAAGTCTTCATTCAAGAAATTTTGTGTGTGCAGATACAACTCCACTTTTTGCTTCCTAAGTGGACGGTTTGATTTCACAGAAGTGTGATTGACTTGGAGTTACATTGAGTTGTTTAAGTGTTCCCTTTATTTTTTTGAGCAGTGTATATTATACACTGGAGGTGCACAGTAGTGTCCCAGATGATTCAAATGAGGAGAATGAGGATAGCGCGTTGCAGAAGAGCAGGACCTAGATGCAGCAGTAAAGCACTATACAGGTGAAAATCAGAAAATAGGATTTTAATTACCTACCGTTAAATCCTTTTCTCGTAGTCTGTAGGGGATACTGGGAATCCATTTAGTACCATGGGGTATAGACAGGTCCAGTAGGAGCCTTGGGCACTTTAAGAATTTGATAGTGTGGGCTGGCTCCTCCCTCTATGCCCCGCCTACCACACTCAGTCTAGGAAACTGTGCCCGAGGAGACGGACATACTTTGAGAAAAGGATAGATAAGGAAAGTGGTGAGATTACGAACCAGCACACACAGAACAAGAGGAAAGCCAGGCTAACCAAACTTGAAACCAGGAACATCAACAGCTGAACCAAACAACATTACTGAACCAAGAAACAGTGTAAGAAGAACGAAGCACCGGGCGGGCGCCCAGTATCCCCTACGGACTACGACAAAAGTATTTACAGGTAGGTTATTCAAATCCTATTTTCTCTTACATCCTAGGGGATACTGGGAATCCATTTAGTACCATGGGGAAGTACTAAAGCTTCCTAACCAGGTGGGAGAGTGCTGAGGTTCCTGCTGAACAGATTGACCAAACTGAAGTTCCTCAGAGGCCAAAGTATCAAACTTGTAAAACTTTGCAAACGTGTTCGAACCTGACCAAATAGCTGCTCGGCAGAGCTATAAAGCCGAGACACCCCGGGCCGCCACCCAAGAAGAAGACACTGACCTAGTAGAGTGGGCCTGAACAGATTTTGGAACTTGCAAGCCTGCCGTGGAATAAGCATGCTGGATAGTAAGCCTGATCCAGCGTGCAATTGACTGCTTTGAAGCAGGACACCCAATTTTATTGGGATCATAAAGAACGAACAGCGAGTCTGATTTCCTGTGACAAGCTGTCTTCTTTATATACACCTTCAAAGCCCTCACAACATCCAAAGACTTTGAAGTAGCAGAGGTGTCCGTAAGAACTGGAACCACAATAGGTTGGTTGATGTGAAATGCGGACACCACCTTAGGAAGAAATTGCTGACGAGTCCTGAGTTCAGCTCTGTTTTCATGGAAAATTAAGTAGGGGCTCTTGTAATACAATGCCCCCAGCTCCGACACAAATCTTACGGAAGCCAAGGCCAGCAGTGTGACTGTCTTCCACGTAAGGTACTTTACATCCACCTCCTGTAACTATTCAAACCAGTCCGATTGGAGGAAGTGTAGAACCAAATTGAGATCCCAAGGTGCCGTGGGAGGCAAAAAGGGAGGTTGGATGTGCAAAACACCCTTCAAGAATGTCTGGACCTCAGGGAGAGAAGCCATTTGTTTCTGAAAGTACAGTAAATAGACAAGGACAAAATCTGGACTTTAATGGAGCCTAGACGTAGGCCCACATCCACACCCGACTGCAGAAAAAGCAGGAAACGTCCCAGATGAAATTCCACTGCAGAATATTGTCTGCTTTCACACCAAGAGACATACTTTTTCCATATATGGTGGTAATGTTTAGACGTTACCCCCTTCCTGGCTTGGATTATAGTCGGGATGACCTTGTCAGGAATCCCTCTCCTGGCTAGAATCAGCCGTTCAACTTCCGTGCCGTTAAACGTAGCCGCAGTAAGTCTTGATAGACAAACGGGCCCTTTTGCAGAAGATCCTCGCGAAGAGGTAGAGGCCACGGATCTTCGATCAGCATCTCGAGAAAATCCGCGTACCAGGCCCTTCGCAGCCAGGCCAGAGCAATAAGTATTGCTTGAACCTTTTGCCTTTTTATTCTCTTTAGGATTCTTGGGATCAGAGGAAGTGGAGGAATCACGTACACCAGCTGGTAGACCCACGGTGTTGTCAGAGCGTCTACCGTCACTGCTTGTGGATCTCTCGACTTGGAACAATACCGCTTGAGCTTCTTGTTGAGTCGAGAGGCCATCATGTTGATCTGTGGATCTCCCCATCTATGTGTCATTCATCGGAACAACTCCAGGTGAAGGCCCCACTCCCCCGGGTGCATGTCGTGTTTGCTGAGGAAGTCTGCTTCCCAGTTGTCTACTCCCGGGATGAAGACCGCCGACAACGCCATAACGTATTTTTCCGCCCAGGGGAGAATGCTTGACACCTCTGACATTGCTGCTCTGCTTTTCGTTCCGCCCTGTCGGTTTATGTACGTTACAGCCGTCACATTGTCCGACTGGACTTGAATGGCCTGATTCCGAAGTAGAGATGAGGCCTGCAGAAGGGCGTTGTAGATAGCCGTGAGTTCCAGGATGTTTATTGGCAGGACGACCTCCTGCCTTTACCATGTTCCTTGAAACTGCACCCCCAGGGTGACTGCTCCCCAACCTCTGAGGCTTGCGTCTGTGGTTAGCAGAATCCAATTCTGAATCCTGAACCTCTGACCCTCGACGAGGTGAGAAGTCTGTAGCCTCCACAGAAGGGAGATCCTGGCCCTTGGTGACAGACGGATCCACTGGGGCATGTGAAGATGCGATCCGGACCATTTGTCCAATATCTAGCTGGAAGGGCCTCGCATGAAACCTTCTGTACTGAAGCGCCTTGTAAGAGGCCACCATTTTCCCCAGAAGGAGAATGCACAGATGCAACGAGCCGGGCTGGCTTCAGGACAGCCCAAACCATCGACTGGATTACCATCGCCTTCTCCAAGGGAAGGAACACTCTCTGAGACTCTGTGTCCAGTATCATTTCCAGGAAAGGAAGCCTCTGTGTCGGTTCCAGGTGAGATTTTGGTAAGTTCAGAATCCACCCGTGATCCAGGAGTAGTCTGGTTGAGAGGAAAATGCTGTCCAACAACCGCTCCCTGGACGGTTCCTTTATCAGAAGATCGTCCAGGTACGGAATTATGTTCACTCCTTGTTTGCGAAGTAGTAACATCATCTCTGCCATCACTTCGGTGAACACACTCGGTGCCGTGGAGAGACCAAATGGCAGGACCTGGAACTGGTAGTGACAGTCCTGCAGTGCAAACCGTAGATAAGCCTGATGAGGCGGCCAGATCGGAATGTGAATGTATGCATCCTTGATATCCAGAGACACTAGGAATTCCCCCTCCTCCAGACCTGATATCACCGCTCTCAGAGACTCGATCTTAAATTTTAACACTAGTAAGTACGGGTTCAACGACTTGAGGTTCAGGATCGGTCTTACTGAACCGTTCGGTTTTGGTACTACAAACAAGTTGGAATAGTACCCCTTGTTTTGCAGATGAGGTGGAACTAGAACAATGACCTGAGTCTGTACCAGTTTTTGAATGGCGTACTGTAAAGTTATACTTGCCTCTTGTGAAACTGGTAAGCCTAATTTGAAGAATCTGTGAGGTGGGAGCTCCTGGAACTCCAGTCTGTAGCCCTGGGAAAGAAGATCTATGACCCAGGGATTCTGGCACGAACTTGTCCAGATGTGACTGAAGAACTTTAGCCGGGTTACCACCTGTCAGTCTTCCAGGCACTATCATGCTGAAGGTTTTGAGGAATCAGAGCTTGAGCCCTGTTCCTGTGAACCGGCAGTTGCTGGTTTGCGTGGTTTACCGCTAGTGCCTCTGGTGGCTGTAGAGGAACCTCTGGGTTTGCCCCTAAACTTGGCAGTCCGAGAGGACTGTAAATTGGGACCTGAGTAAGCCTTCCTAGCTGGAGAGCTGCAGAAGGAAGATATATGGACTTACCTGCAGTAGCTTTGGAGATCCGTTTGTCTAGTTCATCTCCAAGTAAGGCCTCTCCTGTGAAGGGTAGGCCTTCCTCTTCTTTTCTGGAGTCCGCGTCAGCAGTCCATTGGCATAGCCATAAGCCTCTGCGTGCTGACACTGCCATAGCAGTGGTGCGTGCATTAAGCAAGCCTATTTCTTTTATGGCCCCCACCATAACGTTCGCAGAGTCCTGTATATGTTGCAGGAGTAAAATAATCTCCCCTTGAGGTAAGGTATCTAACCCCTCAATTAGGTTACCCGACTATTGGGACTCTGGGCCACCCCAGCACCCGTATACAAGGATTTGAGTGTGGTCTCAATTTTATGATCAGCCATATCTTTCAGAGAGGCTGCACCCAGGACAGGCAATACAAATTTTCGTGATAGCCTGGATACTGATGCATCCACTATCGGTGGATTTTCCAATTTTTTCCTATCCTCAGGAGGAAAAGGAAAAGATGATAGCAACCTTTGAAGTTTCCTATCAGGATTAACCCACGGTTCTTCAAACAGGGTATTTAGTTCCTTTGATACAGGAAAAGTGGTTGAGGATTTCTTTTTTATATTAAAATAAGATTCCTCACTCTCCTCTGTCACCTAATCAGGGATATGCAGAACTTCTCTGATAGCCTCTATGAGAGCCTCTATTACCTGTGACAGAGTGCCCTCCCCCTCCTCTGCGTCCACCTCCCCCTCCTTCATGTCTGACCCCTCATCATCAGAGTCAGACTACAGGATATGTGCCAAAGTACGTTTTTGCGGACAAATGGCATGGGACTGAGACGCTGGTCTGAGTACTGAGTCTCTTTTCATAAACTCAGTCATAGATTGTCTTAAGTATTCTGTCTCTTTCTCATTGTGGGACAATTTAGTAGAACTATTGGAAATCATTCTCCTAATGGAGTCCAGCCATACTGGCTCTACCCTGCTAGTTTGGGAAGGTACACTACACTGAGTACACACCAGTGAACCCCCTGGAGAAGAGGAACACAGTACCTTACATGAAACACACTCTTTGCCTGACATACTGTAACAGTGGCAGCACACATACACACACGGGAACAGGTTAAATGCACAATTAACCCACAAAGAGCCCTTCCAGGGAGACACAGAGAGAGTACGGAGCCAGCACACGGCGCCCTTACTGCTAATGCCAAGCTTAGCTGGGTCGCAGAATAAGTACCTAAATTAGGTATTTAGTACACTAATAATTTCTACCCCCCTGCTATAACCCCCTGGTACCGCTGAGGTAATCTGGAGTCTCTCCGGAGGAGCTGTGCGTCCCTGTCAGTCAGCATCTGTGTCAGCTGCAGAGGGAAAATGGTGCCTGTGAGCTGCTGGATCTGCTCATAGTGAAGCCCCGCCCCTTCAATGGCACACGGTCTTCCCGCTTTTTTATACTGGCTGAGGTAATTTTGTGCCTAAAATGGAGTCAGCCCCCTTTTAAGTCTGTAAGGCCAGTCTGGGTACTGTGTACACATAGAGGCCCTCATTCCGAGTTGTCCGCTCGCAAGCTGCTTTTAGCAGCTTTGCACACGCTAAGCCGCCGCCTACTGGGAGTGAATATTAGCTTATCAAAATTGCGAACGAAAGATTCGCAATATTGCGAAAAGACTTCTCTGTGCAGTTTCTGAGTAGCTCGAGACTTACTCTTCCAGTGCGATCAGTTCAGTGCTTGTCGTTCCTGGTTTGACGTCACAAACACACCCAGCATTCGCCCAGACACTCCTCCGTTTCTCCAGCCACTCCCGCGTTTTTCCCAGAAACGGTAGCGTTTTTTCACACACTCCCATAAAACGGCCAGTTTCCGCCCAGAAACACCCACTTCCTGTCAATCACACTCCGATCTCCAGAACGAAGAAAAAACCTCGTAATGCCATGAGTAAAATACCAATCTTCATAGCAAATTTACTTGGCGCAGTCGCAGTGCGAACATTGCGCATGCGCAAATAGAGGAAAATCGCTGCGATGCGAAGAAAATTACTGAGCGAACAACTCGGAATGACCACCATAGTGTACTGAAACTCAGTTCGACCCCCCAGAAACCGTGTGTCCCATGTAATAGCCGTGCGTCTCCGTACCGTCATGCCTTCATAATGGCTGGTGACCCGCTAACCGGGACGCCGGCTTAGCACTCACCACTCTTCTTTCTTCTGGCTCTGTTAGGGGTGGCAGCGTGCTGCGGGAATGTAGGCTCGCCATGTTGGGGCTTGCGAATAGTTTCCTCAGGAGCTAGTGTCCTGTCAGCGGAGAACGGGACCATTAACCCTTCAAGAGGCTGGACCGTTCTCCCCCCTAAGTCCCACGAAGCAGACAGGCTGAAAATATCAAATATATAAAATAAATGCAGAAAACTCTTCAGGAGCTTCCAGAGACGTGACCGGCTCCTCCGGGCACATTTTTTAGACTGAGTCTGGTAGGAGGGGCACAGAGGGAGGAGCCAGCGCACACTATCAAATTCTTAAAGTGCCCAAGTCTCCTAGTGGAGCCGTCTATACCCCATGGTACTAAATGGATTCGCAGTATACTGTAGGACGTAAGAGAAAATTAGAATATTGTGCAAAAGTTAATTTATTTCAGTAATTCAACTTAAAAGGTGAAACTAATATATTATAAAGACTCATTACATGCAAAGTGAGATATTACAAGCCTTTATTTGTTATAACTTTGGTGATTGTGGCTTACAGCTTAATAAAACCCCAAATCCAAAATCTCAGAAAATTAGAATATTGCATAAAATCAATAAAAAAGGATTTTAAATACAGAAATGTCGGCCCTCTGAAAAGTATAATCATGCACATGTACTCAGTACTTGGTGTGGGCCCCTTTTGCATGAATTACTGCCTCAATGCGGCGTGGCATGGATTCTATCAGCCTGTGGCACTGCTGAGGTGTTATGGAAGACCAGGATGCTTCAATAGCGGCCTTCAGCTCTTCTGCATTGTTCCGTCTCATGTCTCTCATCTTTTTCTTGGCAATGACACTGAGGCACACTTGAAACATAGGGGGTCATTCCGAGTTGTTCTCTCGCAAGCTGCTTTTAGCAGCTTTGCACACGCTAAGCCGCCGCCTACTGGGAGTGAATCTTAGCTTATCAAAATTGCGAACGAAAGATTAGCAGAATTGCGAATAGACACTTCTTAGCAGTTTCTGAGTAGTTCCACACTTACTCGGCATCTGCGATCAGTTCAGTGCTTGTCGTTCCTGGTTTGACGTCACAAACACACCCAGCGTTCGTCCAGACACTCCTCCGTTTCTCCAGCCACTCCCGCGTTTTTACCAGAAACGGTAGCGTTTTTTCACACACACCCATAAAACGGCCAGTTTCCGCCCAGAAACACCCACTTCCTGTCAATCACACTACGATCACCAGAACGAAGAAAAAACCTCGTAATGCCGTTAGTAAAATTCCTAACTGCATAGCAAATTTACTTGGCGCAGTCGCACTGCGGACATTGCGCATGCGCATTAGCGACTAATCGCTCTGTTGCGAGAAAAAAATAACGAGCGAACAACTCGGAATGACCCCCATACTTACCGACACTCTGACTGGGAAGGGGGGGGGGGGGGCAGCCAGGTCGTAGCAGCGGCGGATGGAGGGTGGGGGATGGCGTGATGCAGCAGTCATCGCATCATCGTGGCACTGCCCCCGTTATGCAGTGCCGAGATTATCGGCCTTGCTAGGCAGGGGGCGGGGCTGGTATAACGCAAATCCCGTCATCTGACTTCCCGGGCTGCCCACCTTGAACAGTGGCATGGGGGGGTTGCTAGGGGTTGTGGGGGGTTGCGGGCGGCTGGCACTCGGCCAGGAGACTTGCTCACTCTTCCAGAGGATCGGGAGCGCCACCAAATTTTCGGGAGCCTCACGGTCATTCCGGGGGAGTAGGGAAGTGTGACTTGACATGATGAAATGGCAATAGGGAGCTTCTGTGGCTGATCTGTATAGGAAATTCAGGTGCTAATTACCAAGCTGCAGATACTCAGACCAGAGTGCTGAAGCACCAGAACAGAGAGCGACATCACAGGCATTGGATAGAAACTGCACGGATCTCATGTTTTATTTGTGTGAATAACATGCACATTTGGAGCAAAAACAACGCTGGGCCTGGCCACCTGGTCCGGGATCTGATTGGCAGAGAGGGGCTGTGATCTGTGTGCTGACTGGAGCCAGACTGTATGAAGAAACATCTGCAGTAAATAGTTATTAGGGCGGATAAGTGACTCCTGACAGCAGACAACCGTACCTGTCGGATTATATTCATGATTTCTTACTGGTCTCACACACCCATGAATATGGGATTAGTATAATAAGGAAGGACGTGTAACTCCTTTTGTACACAGAAGTGGGGTGACCAGTTTCAACAATAAATCTTCAAAGATTTTACTGTACAGTACACACAGGATTTACATAATCACAATGAGCTAGATACGAGGTGGAAATACAAGAACAAATTACAATGTATTATATCACCCTGACTCGTCTAAATAAATGAAATCCAGGCCTAAATCAATTATACACCCTGGCTTAACATGACAGAAATAAACTAGGAAACACACCCACCTTCACTTACGGATCAGATATTTACCTAGTGAGTTACAGGGTATTTTCATGTGGCCATGAACACAAACTTCATATGACCTCAGAGACCAGATTAGGGTCCAGGTTGACTGCTTAGGTGGGCCTGTCATTGACACATACTTATTTGAAGGTACTAGTGCAGAAGTCGGACATCTTGGTTAGGGTTTGAAGCCTCCCTAAAGCGGTCAATATGGAAATTCCGCAGTAGTGTTTTCCAGCATCAGCAGTTTTCTAAAAAAAACGAGTGATCATTGTTGCAGGTCCCCAAGGACTGCCCGTGGCTTGTGCCTGTATAATAATCCCTGGTGTGCTATAGATAAGAGGGCCAGGGTTACATGCAAGGCAAGGTTTGCAAAAGTGTGAAATTCCACTTTTGCTTCACCTTGGAACTCCATTCTGCTTCATATATATAATTTTGCAAAATTCCTATTTTATACATGGGCGCTGTGATGTTGTTGGGACCAGGGCAGAATTAACAATGAGGTGGATGGAGCTGCAGCTCCAGGCCCCCCATTGAAAATAGGCCCACAGGATTCTTTTCTGTGCAGCCAGTGTTGACAGGGGGAAAAAAACACCGTCATCACCAGAAGCTCAGATCACTCGGTCACCCCCACCCCGAACCAGCAGGCTGAAGTCCAGACCACAGGCCTGTCCGAAACTGCCTGCCCCTGCCTGAATATTCTAGAGGCTCTGTCCCTGGAATCCTTCTGAGGCTTCACCACAGTAGCGGATCTTGCCACGGGCAAGCAGGACTTTTGCCCGGGGCGCCGCCTTCCGGAGGACGCCGCACCATGGCAAGATCCGCTACTGTGCCCCCCGCTGTGTCCCGCTGTGTGTCCCCCGCTGTGAAGGGAACTAGACGTTACGCGTCTAGTTTCCCTTCATGGAGAGGACCTTTGCTGTGCGCTGCGCGATGATGTCATGGCGCACCACACAGCATTGTGGGACTGACAGGTCTGCAGCGGTCGGGAATCAGGAGCGGGGACTGTAAGTATATTTTTTTGTGTGCGTGTAAGCGGCGCTACTCTACAGGGGGCACAAATGGGGGCACAACTCCACAGGGTGCGTAACTGACCACGCCCCCTGTATGTAGCCACACCCCTATTTTCCGCCCGGGGCGCCAAAAGGGCTAGAACCGGCCCTGCTCCACCACCATACCACCACCCACGGCATCTGCTGTTATGGCTTATGTTTACAATTCCCATCCCTTCCCCTGACAAATGCTAGATAAAAGAGGGGAAGGGTTTGGGGGCGGAGGCTGCTGTCTGTGAGGAGATCTGGGTCCTCCATGGATGTCAGAGCAGAGCTGGCGTTCAAACCCGGCGAGTTGCAGCACACCCCAGGCCCGGTGGTTGGCCTCCTCTCCCATATTTAAGCGGGTGTGTGCCAGTAAGTTTATCTGTGTTGTCTGTGGGCCTAATTCAGATCTGATCGCAGCAACAAATTTGTTAGAAAATGGGCAAAACCATGTGCACTGCAGAGGGGGCAGTCAGCTAGTGGTGTCCATATCAGTAAGTGTGTTTCTGGCAGTAAGTAGTGTCTGCTCTTTGTCAGGGGTTTCAGGCTCTGGTTGTAATGCCCGTTGATAGGGGTTTCAGGCACTGGGTGCAATGCTCGTTGTCAGAGGGGGTGTCAGGGCAGAAGATACAGCTTTGCAGAAGATGCATCTTCTCCCCGCGCTAAGCGCTCCCGCCACTTCCGGCTGTGATCCAAGTCAGACGCTAGAGGTTAAGTATGACCTCTAGCATTTTCTCCTCCGAGGCGGAGGAGTGCTACGGGCGGACGGACGGGCTCACGGGAGTCAAATGAGGACGCCTCCTGAGGTCAGGCAGCAGGACGCTGGGGGTCGAGCTACCGGGATTGTGGCGGCGAGCTACCCTTCGCTTGCGAGCGACGGGTTGGCGACCGCTGACTTAGACAAACATTGACAAAAAACAGTAAAACTCATGTCGGTATTTTGACATGTCGGCATTTCCACACTGGCTCCCATTCCCCTACAGAATCCTCTTCAAACTCCTCACCCTCACATACAAGGCCATCTCTAATTCCACTACTCCCTACATCTCCAACCTCCTCTCCCTTCATACTCCCTCCCGCCCACTACGGTCGGCTGATGACCGTCGCCTCTCCTCTGCCTTGGTCACTGCTTCCCATGCACGAGTTCAGGATTTTGCCCGTGCTGCACCCCTTCAGTGGAATGCGCTCCCCCGCTCCATTAGACTCTCCCCGACCTTGCAAAGCTTCAAACGGGCATTGAAAACCCACCTATTTATCAAAGCGTACCCCTCCAATGCATAACCTAGTCCTTAGGCTGCTCCTCCATCCCCCTGCCCCATGCCTTGGACATCTCTGCTTTGCTCGCATACCACCATCAGGCTTCTACCTGCTTGCTTGCACCTCATGTCATCTGTCTGTTGCCCCTCCCCACTAGATTGTTAGCTCTTCAGAGCAGGGCCCTCTTTCCTCTTGTCTAAACCCTCTTCTTGACACATTTCACTCAGCGACCATCTTTACCTGCTTTCTCTCCTGCTGGTAAAGGCTCATCTCTATCTATGGCCGCCAGCCCCAAGTAGTACAATGATTACTCCTTCGCTACTATTATGTTTTGAGAACTGTGTTGCTCTTTGTTACCTGCACTCCATTTTTGTTATTTATTTACTGTTATGCTAAGTTTTGTCTCCCTGTACTGTCCTTTGTACGGCGCTGCGAAACACTTGTGGCGCCCTATAAATAAAATGTAATAATAATAATTTCCAATGTTAGTATTCTGTGTCGGCATTTTGAACATGTCGGGATTATGACCGTCTGTATTGTGTCTGTCGGCATATCATACTGAATCCGTCCGCCGCATACATACAGTATATGCTAAAGAGCTTTTGGTTCCTTGGTGGCTCCCTGATCTGCAATGAGTAAGGCACTCACACACTAGGGGTCATTCCGACCCGATCGCTCACTGCGGTTTGTCGCAGCGCAGCGATCAGGTCTGAACTGCGCATGCGCCAGCGCCACAGTGCGCCGGCGCATGGCAGCCGTCGTTGCCTAGCGATCGCCTCTGAGATAGAGGCAGTCGCCGGGCAGGAGAGGGCTGGACGGCAGCATTAAGCCGCCGTTTCGGGGGAGCGGTCTGCCCAATGCAGGCGTGGCTGGACCGTTGGGGGGGTGGGCCGCGGTGGCTGCGTGACGTCACACGCAGCCGTTGAGGGCCGGGGAGCGACGAATAGCTCTTGGCCAGCACGCTAAAGCTGCGCTGGTCGGGAGCTAATCTTGAAGTGCAAAGGCATCGCCTCTGTGCGATGCCATTGCACTTCTGCAGGGGAGGAAGGGGGGGCAGCACTGACATGCGGGGTGGACTAGCCCTGTGATGGGCGTCCCCCTGCATGTCAGTGTGAATGATCGTAGCTGTGCTAAATTTAGCATAGCTACGATCAACTCGGACTGATCCCCACTGTCCTGACTCCTGCGCAAAGGCATTTGTGTATGGTAGTCACCACCTAGGCCATGCAAACACTAAGGATAAGAAATAGGGGCAGATGTCCTAAGCATTGGAGAGTGATAAAGTGGAGAGAGGTAAGCTACCAACTAATCAGCTTTCAAACACAGCCTATAACATATCAGGAGCAGATTGGCTGGTACTTTATCCCTCTCCGCTTTACCTCTTTCCAAGACTAAGTACATCTCCCCCTTAAGACATGTATGCATGCTGAAGAGACAACAACAAGCGTTATTCACCCTCTGCAACATCCAAGGCAGCGCCAGGATTGAAGGGATCAGAGTTGGCATTTAATCTGTGCCAACCTTTACCAGCTTGTTTATGTTTAGGCAAAGAAACAATAGCAGCAGTCTGGGAGACTTGGCAGCATTGAGTCACCGGTGACGGAGACTTTGGTGAAAGGGGGTGTTATGTGATCAGGTATGAGGACTTCTACTCATGGGAAACTCTGTCTTGTCACAAACGTTCCACTGATACTGTCCCTACCAGCCAATCACAATACATTATGCAATTTGGCCAGGGCGCTCATTTCCCCTTAGAAAGATATGTCATAATTCTTGCTACAGGATGTAAATTGCTGGTATAATATTATGAATACAGTGCAGCTATTATTTAATATGTATTATTGTTTTTTTTTCTCCCTACAATAGTTATACAAGTTTTAGGTTAAGCATTTATTTTGAGTTGCTTGGAATCTGACACTGCCCCCCCCCCCCCCCCCCCGCCCTCCCCCACAAAACACAGCTGCAATTATAATGTATTTGTACAGTGCAGTATTGTGATTATTATCACTAAACTGTGATGCTGGTGTAATAGGCCATACACACTTGCCGATAACGATGATTGATATGAATGATTTATAGGCCCTACACACTGGCCGTTCATATCTTTCAGTGTGGAGACTCCAGCGATGAACGATGCGCGGCCCCATCTCTTAACTGCCATGTCACAGGATGTGTTTGAAAAATGACAGTTGGGAGCTGATTGGCTGTTACTTTATCTCCAGCCACTTTATCTCCATCAAAGGCTTAGTAAATAGACCCCAAAGAGTGATAAATGGACAGCCAACCAGCTCCTAACTGTCATGTTACAGGCTGTGTTCGAAAAATGACAGTTAGGAGCTGATTGGTTGATCGTTTATCACTCTTTATCCATCTCAACTTTATCCCATGTTAAGGCTTAATACAGTTGGGCCTTTATCTCTCACAGTTTTATCTCTTGTCAAGCTTTGATAAATACCCCCTCCCATAAGAGGCAGCATCTCACGCCTCTCTTTAGCCATCTCCCTGTTCCATCCAAATCACCACCCAAGAACACCTCTTGCATTTCTGCTACGTGTGTCTAAAGTTATTCTGCGACTTTGTACATACATGTCGGGAGGTATTTACAGCGCGACACAGATGCAAAACATCTCTCCACTGCGTCCAACATCACTGCTGCGTCTGACTCAGAACCAGGCCTAAAATGCATGCCATATAAATTGAGCATTTAATAATTCTGAGTTACATGTTGGTTATACAGCTACAGTGTTCCCAGGAGTTTATACGTACAGTACTGTATATTAGGATTACCTACTGTCGTGTATATATAAAATATAACAGTATTTGACCTTGGAGGAGAGTATTGAGGGGCTTGATGTATGACATAGGGCACTTTTGCTCTGCAGTACTTTTACTCAGTTACTAAGGGGTCTGTGTAATAAGCCTTGGTGAGAGATAAAGTGGACGCGATAAAGCACCAACCAACCAGCTCCTGTCATTTTTCAAACACAGCCTGTAACATGGCAGCTAGGAGCTGATTGGCTGGTACTTTATCTCTCTCAAAGGCTTAGGGACTAATTCAGAATTGACCGCTAATGATTGACAGCAATGACCGTCAGGGGTGGTGTCGACACATCGTTACGGGGGCGTGGTGGCCAAAAAAGCACGTTGCAAACATTTTTGGGGCGGCTGTGTGATGACACATGAAGCCGTTCCGATAAAAAAAATAGCGGCAGACCACCTGCCAGCGTAGCCAGGTTGCACAGGCAGGGGTCGACCTTAAATCAATGCATCCACAATTAAATTGCAGCGATATTAAATCTGTATATTAAAGAGATTAAACAGAAATGTGTAAGCACCAAGTAAATTCATTAATAATAGGTAAAAAAGAGAAAATACTCTGAAGTTAAATGAATGAAACAATTGATTGACAGGTCCTAAAACCAATAGGAATTCAACAAAGGGGATATTAGGAATCGGAAGTAGTGGCTTGGGTTAGAGCCCTGAGGAATCCTTGGTGAAACGATCGTGGGCTGTGTTCCTGTTAATGTTTAAATACTGAGAGCTAACCCCTGCACACGCCGGGGAAACTTGGGTTATGACTCTCCGACGTTTCGGCTTACAGGCCACGCCCCTTTCCCTATACTTTCAATGTAAATCGGTACAAAGCCCTTTTTGGCCGGTACAGACCATAAAAAAAAAGGTACTGTACCTGCCAAAAAGGTACAGTTGGAGGGTATGCCCTCCAATACTTCCGCTGTAGTCGCTGAAGCAGAGTGAGGGGTAGCTACGGCAACAACTCCCACGGACACCGGGATAACACAGGCGGCTGGCGGTGGGATAAATGCAGCAGGGCAAGGTGTGCAGCTGAATATCAATGATATATATAATAATAATAATAAAAATAATCATCATCAATCCCTCTATAACTAAAAAACACACATATATATATATATATATACAGCAGATTGGAGCATACTGATTGTCACTGCTGAGATATAATAAATGGCAGTGAGACAAAAATTGTTTTCAATATTGGGGCAGATGTATTAACCTGGAGACGGCATAAGGAAGTCACACCAGCCAATCAGCTCCAATATGTAAATTAACAGGTAGGAGCTGATTGGCTGGTGCATTTATCACTTTGCACTTATCACTGGTTTATCACTTCCTTATGCCTTCTCCAGGTTAATACATGTGCCCCATTATACCATATATAAAGGTGCTAAATTGTTATACAGGTTGAGTATCCCATATCCAAATATTCCAAAATACGGATTTTTTTTAGTGAGACAGAGATAGTGAAACCTTTGTTTTCTGATGGCTCAATGTACACAAACTTTGTTTAATACACAAAGTTATTAAAAATATTGTATTAAATGACCTTCAGGCTGTGTGTAAAAGGTGTATATGAAAGATAAATGCATTCTGTGCTTAGACTTGGGTCCCATCACCATGATATCTCATTATGGTATGCAATTATAAAAAAAAAAAAAAAAAAATCCAATATCCAAAATACTCCTGGTCCCAAGCATTTTGGATAAGGGATACTCAACCTGTCTTACATTATATGACCAACAGTGGAAGTTAAGTAGGTAAAATTTGGACAACACTGACTACCAGAATAAAATATTACAAAATACTCATATATATAGGAAACCTTGAAACAGAGGCGGAACTACCGCCAGTGCAAGCAGTGCGTTGCACTGGGGCCCGCCTCTGTCCAGGGGCCCAAGCATGTAATGAGTCAAATTTACTCATTACATGCCGCTGTGCGCTGCGGGCAACCGCTGCCCGCAGCGCACAGCCGCCCACAGAGGAGAGGAGCAGCGGCACGGACGGGGGAAGGAGGAGGAGGGAGGTGGAGGAGGGAGCCGCAGCAGCGCTTTGTTACTGGTGGAGCCGCTGCTGCTGCTGCCCCTCTGCTTCACTATAGGCTGTCTTCCGAGAACAGCCTATAGTGAAGCAGAGGGGCAGCAGCAGCAGCGCCTCCACCAATGACACAGCGCTGCTGCGGCTCCCTCCTCCACCTCCCTCCTCCTCATTCTCTACTGCCTGGGAATCGTCTGACGCTGCACCGAGGAGCCTGAGCCAGCGGAGAGGGTAAGTATAATTCTTCTTTCTGTCTTTCTTTCTCTTTTTCTTTCTTTCCTACAAAAAAGGGGGACTGTGTGCCGCAATGTGTAAAAACGGGGAATCTGCCTGCCGCAATGTGTAAAAATGGGGAATCTGCCTGCCGCAATGTGTAAAAATGGTGAGTCTGCCTGACGCTATGTGTAAAAATGGGGAATCTGCTTGCCGCAATGTGTAAAAATGGGGAATCTGCCTGTCGCAATGTGTAAAATGGGGGAATCTGCCTGCCGTAATGTGTAAAAACGGGGAATCTGCCTGCCGCTATGTGTAAAAATGGGGAATCTGCCTGCTGCAATGTGTAAAAAGGGGGAATCTGCCTGCCGCAATGTGTAAAAATGGGGAATCTGCCTGCCGCTATGTGTAAAAATGGGGAATCTGCCTGCCGTAATGTGTAAAAATGGGGAATCTGCCTGCCGCTATGTGTAAAAATGGGGAATCTGCCTGCCGCAATGTGTAAAAAGGGGGAATCTGCCTGCCGCAATGTGTAAAAATGGGGAATCTGCTTGCCGCTATGTGTAAAAATGGGGAATCTGCCTGCCGCAATGTGTAAAAAGGGGGAATCTGCCTGCCGCAATGTGTAAAAAGGGGGAATCTGCTTGCCGCAATGTATAAAAAGGGGGAATCTGCCTGCCGCTATGTGTAACAAGGACACTCTGTCTGCCGCAATGTGTAAAAAGGGGGAATCTGCCTGCCGTAATGTGTAACAAGGGCATGCTGTCTGCCGTTATGTGAAAAAAGTGTACGCTGTCTGCCGCTATGTTTAACAAGGGCACGCTGTCTGCCGTTATGTGAAAAAAGTGTACGCTGTCTGCCGCTATGTGTAACAAGGACACGCTGTCTGCCGCAATGTGTAAAAAGGGGGAATCTGCCTGCCGTAATGTGTAACAAGGGCACGCTGTCTGCCGTTATGTGAAAAAAGTGTACGCTGTCTGCCGCTATGTTTAACAAGGGCACGCTGTCTGCCGTTATGTGAAAAAAGTGTACGCTGTCTGCCGCTATGTGTAACAAGGACACGCTGTCTGCCGCAATGTGTAAAAAGGGGGAATCTGCCTGCCGTAATGTGTAACAAGGGCACGCTGTCTGCCGTTATGTGAAAAAAGTGTACGCTGTCTGCCGCTATGTTTAACAAGGGCACGCTGTCTGCCGTTATGTGAAAAAAGTGTACGCTGTCTGCCGCTATGTGTAACAAGGGCACGCTGTCTGCCGTTATGTGTAAAAAGGGGACGCTGTCTGCCGTTATGTGTAAAAAGTGCACGCTGTCTGCCGTTATGTGTAAAAAGGGCACGCTGTCTGCCGTTATGTGTAAAAAGGGGGACGCTGTCTGCCGTTATGTGTAAAAAGGGGGACGCTGTCTGCCGAAATGTGTAAAAAGGGGACGCTGTCTGCTGTAATGTGTAAAAAGAGGAATCTGTTCGCCGTAAGATGTAAAAGGGTCTCTACCTGGTGTAGTGGTGCTACTGTGCGGCGTAATTTGAATAATGGAGACTACTGTGCACCGTTTTATGAATTGGTATTATTTTGTGGCCACACCCCTTCCCCACGAAGCCACGCCACTATGTATTTTTGCGCGCGCCCACGGCGCGCACTGCCCCTGTTTTGCATGCAGGGGTGGGGCTCCAATGCCGTTTCTTGCACACAGTGCTAAAATGTCTAGTTACGGCACTGTTGCTAGGTATCCACTTCCCTGAGCAGGTTCCCCTCACCAGATCCTCTCCAGGTGTGAGGGGGTGGACTTGGATGGGATGGGGGGGGGGGGGGAGCCATTTTGTCGCACATGGGCCCACCGCTCGCTGGTTCTGCCACTGCCTTGAAAAGTATATGAAATACTGAGCATGTATGAATAGCGAGATCAGAATTAGATTTGGATACCAATCCTTACCCTGGAAATACCACTGTAAACAATATGAAATAATAACCATCATATCTGGTCTTCTGCATGGCCATAAAGTAACATTACACTGGAAGAGCAGTGTTGAAACAATATATGTTTTTTTGTTGCAATTTGAAAAGATAAGAAATGTATGATGCTATACCAGCTGTATATCCTTGCAAGTAACATTCTAATATTGGAAACATATGCCCTTATTTATCAATGAGTGATAAATGTCACTGTGAGTGATAAATTGCACCAGCCAATCCGCTCCTAACTGTCATTTTTCAAACCCAGCCTGTGACATGGAAGTTAGGAGCTGATTGGCTGGTTCAATTTATCACTCACAGTGAAATTTATCACTCATTGATAAATAAGGGAAAACGTGTCAAATAATAGACACTTCTTTGGGATTAGAGGGTTATATGAGCAGAATGTTATAATTGAAATAAAAGCGCACGCAGGCAAATAGGAAAAAGATCTACAGGAAATAACATCAACCGGACATTTTAATAGTTTTATTTTCACACTTTAATTTCCTATCACACTATATTTTAATATTTCACCACTTTTGTTGAAATCATTTTAATGTATACCAATAAAAATAAGAAATGTTATTAAACTAATTGGTTCCAGTGTGCATCCGTAATATGTTTCCCTTTTTTCTCATTTTTCCTTATTGATATGCTAGTCTCAGATCTGAAACATTAGGATAGCACCTGAAAAATAAAGAGATATTTGTGGTAATAAACACAGTAATAAGGCTAAGACTGAAGGAACCATTACAATATAGTAATATTTGTTTATTATTCACTGAATCGCGATGGGGCCATCACACATGCTCAGCGGCCTTGCCCTGTGCTGGGCGGCTTCCAGCGTGTGAGGAGATGGACACAGATCTTACTGCGGGATGCAATGATCAGTGTCCCTCTCTGAATAACTCTCTTAGTAAACACACCCCTAAGATCTTACAAAGAACTCACCTTTTTTCTATAAACGCATAAGCTTTGTGCCAACGTTTCACACTTTCACCTGCGCACAAATCCAGATCATCCTTTATCTTCTGCCCTTGGTGGTCTTAGTAAAAACTGAGGGGGTGGTATGAACATTTTATCATCTAGAAAACCTAATTCTGCTTTCTGGAAATACAGTACATATCATTTAATTGATCATTCAGCGGCACTGATACTATCCATAAGGGTTATGAATTGTGTACGCCTCCATTCCACAGCATCAAGAGGTCACCAATATGGGGGTAAATTTACTAATATAGGAGTTCTATTTAAGATTGGATGTTGCCCATAGCAACCAATCAGACTCCACTTCTCATTTATCTAGCACCTTCTAGAAGATAATACCTGGAATCTGATTGGTTGCTATGGGCAACATCCCATCTTAAATAGAACTCCCACCTTAGTAAATTTACCCCGTGGTATACTACTCATTTTCTAGTTGAATCATAACCCCATTGCAAGCTACAGTATTAAGAGTATTATGATGAACATTTATAACATTGACGTATGTATAATGGGTGCAGGGTGTGCTGTACACACAGGCCCCTGGGTCCACACACCCTGCACCCAGAGGCGGATTAGACCTCATGGGGCCCTAAGCAAGACACTGATTTGGGGTCCCCCTTCCTCAAACAATCCTCATTGTGCCGCCCCCCAGTCAGTGTATCTTCCCCAATCTGCCCCTCACACGATTATAACAGGCGGATGGTAGTTGTACTGGGTTGGGTTCGTGTGACCTTACCGACGCCAGGATCCCGGCTTTGAGATGCCCGGCGCAGGAGGGACAACAAAGACCCTTGTGGGATCGGTGGTGAGTTCTTTTCCCACGAGTGGGATAGTCCCTGTTAGATGGGATTGTGAGGGGTCGGGATCCCGGCGTCGGTGTTGTGTCAGGAGACTGCCGGTCACATAACTACATCCTATAGTACTAGGGTACTTAAAATTGCTCTGTGGGCACTGCGCACAGGCAAGTGCAGGCAATTGGCACCTCGCAGCTATCTAGTCACTGACAGCCTGATGGGAGCATACACCCAGCCCAGCACTCGGTGGAAATAAAAAATGCCCCTCCCAACTCCATGATCTGTCGGTGAGCCCCCTGGGACCCGCCAGGCCCTTGGGGATGCTATGGTTGCCTAGTGGTAAATCCGCTATAGCACGGTGATGAGTTCGCTAATTGTAGCAGGCATCTTCTATACATGGTAGTACTTAAAATAGAGTATAATAGCATACTGTATATACATATCACCAGTCAGTGTGTGCCTCCTCCCCAGCTGTGATTGTAGCAGGCGGGTCTTAAACACTGTACTTAAAATAACACTGTCCACCCACCCCCCACTCCCGCCTGATTGGAAAATGAATTAGGTCAATGTTATATAAAAGAAAAAAAATAAAATACTGTAATAAAGTACACTGGAAGACCTCATATTTTTTTCTGTGCACATCCTGGCACCTCTCTCTGTGCATCTGATGTCATACACACGTGTGTTATGACTGCTCACACGCACAGTACTGCAGGACTGGAGACACAGGCATGTGCTGGAGCTGGCACCCAACACAGCTGTCTAATCACTGACAGCCTCCCGGGAGTATGCAGCCAGCCTGGCTCTCTGACAATTTCAGTGAAGCTCGTGGTCTGCTGGAAATGTCCTTTATACAGCCTCGTCGGCAGGCCCCCTGGGACCAACAGGGCCCTAAGCAGCCACCTTGGTTGCCTTGTGGTAAATCCTCCACTGTCTCCACCCATATAATTATACTCACCTCTCCGGAATCTTGCATTGGCAACGTGGCACAGGCACCACGGGGTAAATGTACGAAGTGGCAATATGGGGGAGAAGTGGTACCAGCACTCGTTATGTGCACTGTTACCATCCCCCCCCCCAATGTATTACAGTGGCGGTGCATGCAGAATGACAGGGGCGCTATGTACCCCTTTCTATGTCAGTGCTGCTCTATTTCGATAGCTGCAGGTCTCATTGCCTTATCTCCACAGCAGGGACAGAGCTGTCCCTGGCGGGTGCTAGTTTTGGCCTGCATGCAAGATCTAGCATCAGTAACGAGATCTTGCGCATGCGCACTGGAGCCGGCCAGGGAGAGACACAATGAATCAGCACTAGGTTGATGTGCTGTGGGGCACAGGCAGTGCTGCTTCCTTCTTTACCTCGGTAAAGAGGCGAAGCAGGAAGCATACAACAGGCGAAGCAGAAACATGGGGGATGTTCCCGGCGACCTGCATCCTTTGGTAACTTCTTGTGTTGCGGTCTTCCTTCACTTTGGACTCTGCATATCCTGTTCATAGATCTCAAATGTAACACCCACCAAGTGCATATGATGGTTTGGGTAAGTAAATCAATCATAACAGGTGTGCTTCCTCTTTTCTCCATGGCAGAGAAGTAAAGGTACAGTACCCAACCCCAGACCCATTAATCACTCAGGTGCTAAATAAACTTCTTTTGAGACTTCCGGTTCCGGTATGAGAGCGTGAGCAGCGTCTCTCACCAGCTCCGCAACTCGCCCCAGATCAGACCATATTTTAAGCTGTCTACCACACGCAAACACCGTTCCCGGTCCCCGCGCCGTGCAGAGGTCCCTATGGACAAGTATTTATCCGCTACTCAGGCTCCGAAAGGGTCATCACAGGCCCAGCAGCCGCGTCAGGAAAAACGACGAGGAGAACACAATATGGCGCCGGGCACAGACTCGACTCCAGGGACGCCAGTGTCTAAGAAAGTAATACAGGACACCTTCTCTGAGTCCCTGCAAATTGGAGAGAGATCTGACGGGACAGGTACCTTTACTTCAACTTTTACTGATATGATAGCAGCAATACAAGCTACTGTTGAACCTCTTCTGAAAAAAGCTGTGACGGATATCACATCTCAGTTGCATCAGCTCAGCAGCAGAGTGTCTGACACAGAGAAACATATCAGCACTGCTATGGATGATATAGACATTCTGCAAAAAAAAGTCCATACTTTAACTTTAAATAATGCTCGCCTTACTGAAAAATTGGATAATATTGAAAACAGAACAAGAAGAAATAACTTAAGAATAATAGGTCTCCCAGAGTCACTTGCTGGAGCCTCTCTTGCACATTTTATACGGAATACGCTCCCGAAGATGTTACATATTGAAGATGTCTGTAGTGACCTTATTATAGAACGGGCGCACAGAATTGGAAGTACTGCAAAACAAGCTTCGAACCGCCCTAGAGCAGTTATTTTCAAGACTTTAAATTATCTACACAAGCAGGAAATATGGCAAGCGTCACGAAAGGTAAAAGAACTGATCTGGGAAGGACATTCTTTGAGGATATATCAGGACTATTCGGTGGAACTTTCCAAACTAAGAAATCCTTTTCACCAGTGTGCTCAGAATTAGTGGATAATCACCGAAAATTCTTTATGATGTTTCCAGCAAGATTGCGGATTTTTACTGAATCAGGACATTTGGACTTTACCAACCCTGCAGATGCAGCTGCTTTCCTAAAAGAAGAAGCGGATGGGAAACTTAGCTCTGACATCACGGATGGGTGATTTATTATCATAAAAAAAAAAAAAAAAAGTCGAAATTTAAAGCTTCAAATATGCTGGTTTCTCTCATTTAGTAGATTTAGCTTGGATAGTTACATATTGCTACATAGAAGTGGTAGCGGTGGTTTATAGGTGTTTTCTTATGACATGTTGATACTGGTGGTGGGAAGAGGAGCTGTGCCGGTTTCTCTCTTTTTCTATTTCTAGGTTACCGAGGGCATTCCTTGGGCTGAAAACCCTGAAGGTACAGACCGGGGTTTGATACTGGAGGTCCGATCTGCAAATGCTCATAATCTGCTCATGTTCTTTCTATATCGATATGATATGGTTTGTTTATGTGATGTTATGTTATGTTCCCCATTGTTCTTCCCCTCTTTCTTCTCTTCTTTCTTCTGCGCTTTGTCTTTTCTATATAACTCTGCGACTTGGAAATCTACTATAAGCTATATATTTTATAGGTAAAAATGTCTATTAAAATTGGATCTCTAAATGTACGAGGTATCCATACACCAGCCAAACGGCGGAAGTTATTGATGTATCTTAACAAAGTCTCTGTGGATATTATTTGTTTACAAGAAACACATTTGTTGTTAACTGATGTCAAAAAATTACAAATGTTAAACTGGGTATTACTAGGCTCATCCTCCTATAATAGTAAATCCAGGGGTGTGGCGATTCTTGCCAAACGCTCTCTTGATTTACAAGTCTCATCTATGGTCAATGACTCAGAAGGACGATATGTAATAGTAGAAACTAAAATTGCAGGTATTGGGTATAATATTTGTAGTATTTATGCACCTACTCCATATAACAAATCATTTATGACTAATATGTTAGCCAAACTTCACACTTATGACCCATCTACGTTGATAATAGCTGGAGATTTCAACCTGATAGCTTCCATTTTAGATCGTTCTCCTCCACCAAAATCCTTATTACGGCTTCCTAAGCTAGGTATTGATTTCTTTGCTAAAACATTGAATCTAATAGACTCTTGGAGAGCACTCAACCCCATAGAGAGAGAGTATTCATGTCTCTCCATGACTCACACCACATGGTCTCGTATCGACTATATTTTTGTTGCTAATGCTTTATTTCCTAATGTCCAATCAGCGTCTATAGAACCACCGGTTCTATCAGATCATGGCTTAATATATACTGTTTTGCAATTTAAAAAATCTGATAATGTTACTCCTTCGTGGAAATTTCCGACACATCTGTCTAAGTCACAGCTATTCAAAGATAAGTTGATGCAAAATTGGAAAGACTATGTCTCCCACAATGAGGAATATGCCAAAAGTAACCCCTCGATTTTTTGGCAGACAGCTAAGGCAGTTTTGAGAGGTGATCTCATCCAAATACAATCCCAATTGAAGAAAAAGAGAAATGAGTCCTATATTAGTCTTCAATCTCAACTCACTACAGCATTTCAGGTATTTAAACAATCTCCTTCCCCCCATAATAAGACTCAATATGTTAATGCCCAAACACACTTTAATGAATTTCTACAATTAAGCGGAGATAAATATTTATTTAATGTGAATTCTAAATTCTATAGTTTTGGAAACAAAACTGGAAGGCTTCTTACTAACCTGCTGCAAGGTTCTAGAAACAGGACAGTGGTGCACCCTCTGCAAACCTCGGATGGATCTCTCACTACGACAGATCATCATATAGCAAATACTCTGAAATCTTTTTACGAAGATTTATATTCTTCTCCTTCTATTTCTAAAGATTATACCCCTAATACTACATCCCTATGGGATTCTCTCTCTCTGCCTCAACTTTC
This sequence comes from Pseudophryne corroboree, assembly GCF_028390025.1. NCBI lineage: Eukaryota > Metazoa > Chordata > Amphibia > Anura > Myobatrachidae > Pseudophryne > Pseudophryne corroboree. The sequence goes on from NC_086447.1 coordinate 69,171,554, forward strand.
TGACTCTCTTTCAAGTACTCTGATAGCTCCAATCACCCCAGAGGAAGTGTCTAAAGTTATCCAACAATTGAAATTAGCAAAAGCACCTGGCCCAGATGGCTTTTCAACTGAATTTTACCAGCTGATGAGTCCACTCATAGTTAAACCACTAGCAGATTGTTTTAATCATACCATCAGAACTGGCAAACTCCCTTTACATTTTTCAGATGCGATCATTAAAGTATTACCTAAGGAAGGCCGTGATTTAAAACTTCCAGGTTCTTATAGGCCTATATCACTCCTAAATAATGATTATAAGATATTTACAAAATTTTTTGCAGAACGTTTAAAACCTATTTCTCTGACGTCCTAGTGGATGCTGGGGACTCCGTCAGGACCATGGGGATTAGCGGCTCCGCAGGAGACAGGGCACAAAAGTAAAAGCTTTAGGATCAGGTGGTGTGTACTGGCTCCTCCCCCCATGACCCTCCTCCAAGCCTCAGTTAGATTTTTGTGCCCGGCCGAGAAGGGTGCAATCTAGGTGGCTCTCCTAAAGAGCTGCTTACAGTAAAAGTTTGTTAGGTTTTTTATTTTCAGTGAGTCCTGCTGGCAACAGGCTCACTGCATCGAGGGACTTAGGGGAGAGAAGTGAACTCACCTGCGTGCAGGATGGATTGGCTTCTTAGGCTACTGGACACCATTAGCTCCAGAGGGAGTCGGAACACAGGTCTCACCCTGGGGTTCGTCCCGGAGCCGCGCCGCCGACCCCCTTGCAGATGCCGAAAAGTGAAGAGGTCCAGAAACCGGCGGCAGAAGACTTTTCAGTCTTCATAAGGTAGCGCACAGCACTGCAGCTGTGCGCCATTGTTGTCAGCACACTTCATAGCAACGGTCACTGAGGGTGCAGGGCGCTGGGGGGGGCGCCCTGGGCAGCAATGATAGTACCTTATTCTGGCTAAAAATACATCACATATAGCCCCTGGGGGCTATATGGATGTATTTAACCCCTGCCAGGTCTCAGAAAAACGGGAGAAGAAGCCCGCTGAAAAGGGTGCGGGGCCTATTCTCCTCAGCACACAGCGCCATTTTCCCTCACAGAAATGCTGGTGGGAAGGCTCCCAGGCTCTCCCCTGCACTGCACTACAGAAACAGGGTTAAAACAGAGAGGGGGGGCACTTATTTGGCGATATGTATATATATATTAAAATGCTATAAGGGAAAAACACTTACATAAAGGTTGTCCCTGTATAATTATAGTGTTTTTGGTGTGTGCTGGCAAACTCTCCCTCTGTCTCCCCAAAGGGCTAGTGGGGTCCTGTCCTCTATCAGAGCATTCCCTGTGTGTGTGCTGTGTGTCGGTACGTGTGTGTCGACATGTATGAGGATGATGTTGGTGAGGAGGCGGAGCAATTGCCTGAAATGGTGATGTCACTCTCTAGGGAGTCGACACCGGAATGGATGGCTTATTTAAGGAATTACGTGATAATGTCAACACGCTGCAAGGTCGGTTGACGACATGAGACGGCCGGCAAACAAATTAGTACCTGTCCAGGCGTCTCAAACACCGTCAGGGGCTGTAAAACGCTCATTTACCTCAGTCGGTCGACACAGACACAGACACGGACACTGACTCCAGTGTCGACGGTGAAGAAACAAACGTATTTTCCTTTAGGGCCACACGTTACATGTTAAGGGCAATGAAGGAGGTGTTACATATTTCTGATACTACAAGTACCACAAGAAGGGTATTATGTGGGGTGTGAAAAAACTACCTGTAGTTTTTCCTGAATCAGATAAATTAAATGAAGTGTGTGATGATGCGTGGGTTTCCCCCGATAGAAAATTATTGGCGGTATACCCTTTCCCGCCAGAAGTTAGGGCGCATTGGGAAACACCCTTTAGGGTGGATAAGGCGCTCACACGCTAATCAAAACAAGTGGCGGTACCGTCTCCAGATAGGGCCGCCCTCAAGGAGCCAGCTGAGAGGCTGGAAAATATCCTAAAAAGGTATATACACACATACTGGTGTTATACTGCGACCAGCGATCGCCTCAGCCTGGATGTGCAGCGCTGGGGTGGCTTGGTCGGATTCCCTGACTGAAAATATTGATACCCTTGACAGGGACAGTATTTTATTGACTATAGAGCATTTAAAGGATGCATTTCTATATATGCGAGATGCACAGAGGGATATTTGCACTCTGGCATCAAGAGTAAGTGCGATGTCCATATCTGCCAGAAGATGTTTATGGACACGACAGTGGTCAGGTGATGCAGATTCCAAACGGCACATGGAAGTATTGCCGTATAAAGGGGAGGAGTTATTTGGGGTCGGTCCATCGGACCTGGTGGCCTCGGCAACAGCTGGAAAATCCACCTTTTTTACCCCAAATCACATCTCAGCAGAAAAAGACACCGTCTTTTCAGCCTCAGTCCTTTCGTCCCCATAAGGGCAAGCGGGCAAAAGGCCAGTCATATCTGCCCAGGGATAGAGGAAAGGGAAGAAGACTGCAGCAGGCAGCCCATTCCCAGGAACAGAAGCCCTCCACAGCTTCTGCCAAGTCCTCAGCATGACGCTGGGGCCAAACAAGCGGACTCAAGTGCGGTGGGGGTTGTCTCAAGAGTTTCAGCGCGTAGTGGGCTCACTCGCAAGTGGACCCCTGGATCCTACAAGTAGTATCCCAGGGGTACAGACTGGAGATTCGAGACGTCTCCCCCTCGCAGGCTCCTGATGTCTGCTTTACCAACGTCTTCCTCCGACAGGGAGGCAGTATTGGAAACAATTCACAAGCTGTATTCCCAGCAGGTGATAATCAAAGTACCCCTCCTACAACAAGGAAAGGGGTATTATTCCACACTATATTGTGGTACTGAAGCCAGACGGCTCGGTGAGACCTATTCTAAAGGTTCAAATCAAGATGGAGTCACTCAGAGCAGTGATAGCGAACCAGGACTATATGGTGTCCCTGGACATCAAGGATGCTTACCTCCATGTCCCAAATTGCCCTTCTCACCAAGGGTACCTCAGGTTCGTGGTACGGAACTGTCACTATCAGTTTCAGACGCTGCCGTTTGGATTGTCCACGGCACCCCGGGTCTTTACCAAAGTAATGGCCGAAATGATGATTCTTCTTCAAAGAAAAGGCGTCTTAATTATCCCTTACTTGGACGATCTCCTGATAAGGGCAAGGTCCAGAGAACAGTTGGAAGTCGGAGTAGCACTATCTCAAGTAGTTCTACGACAGCACGGGTGGATTCTAAATATCCAAAATCGCAGCCGTTTCCGACGACACGTCTGCTGTTCCTAGGGATGGTTCTGGACACAGTCCAGAAAAAGGTGTTTCTCCCGGAGGAGAAAGCCAGGGAGTTATCCGAGCTAGTCAGGAACCTCCTAAAACCAGGAAAAGTGTCAGTGCATCATTGCACAAGAGTCCTGGGAAAAATGGTGGCTTATTACGAAGCGATTCCATTCGGCAGATTCCACGCAAGAACTTTTCAGTGGGATCTGCTGGACAAATGGTCCGGATCGCATTTTCAGATGCATCAGCGGATAACCCTATCTCCAAGGACAAGGGTGTCTCTCCTGTGGTGGTTACAGAGTGCTCATCTTCTAGAGGGCCGCAGATTCGGCATTCAGGATTGGATGCTGGTGACCACGGAGGCCAGCCTGAGAGGCTGGGGAGCAGTCACACAGGGAAAAAATTTCCAGGGAGTGTGATCAAGTCTGGAGATTTTTCTCCACATAAATATACTGGAGCTAAGGGCAATTTACAATGCTCTAAGCTTAGCAAGACCTCTGCTTCAAGGTCAGCCGGTATTGATCCAGTGGGACAACATCACGGCAGTCGCCCACGTAAACAGACAGGGCGGCACAAGAAGCAGGAGGGCAATGGCAGAAACTGCAAGGATTTTTCGCTGGGCGGAAAATCATGTGATAGCACTGTCAGCAGTGTTCATTCCGGGAGTGGACAACTGGGAAGCAGACTTCCTCAGCAGGCACAACCTCCACCCGGGAGAGTGGGGACTTCATCGGGAAGTCTTCCACATGATTGTGAACCGTTGGAAAAGACCAAAGGTGGACATGATGGCGTCCCGCCTGAACAAAAAACTGGACAAGTATTGCGCCAGGTCAAAAGACCCTCAGGCAATAGCTGTGGACGTTCTGGTAACACCGTGGGTGTACCAGTCGGTGTATGTCTTCCCTCCTCTGCTTCTCATACCCAAGGTATTGAGAATTATAAGACGTAGAGGAGTAAGAACTATACTCGTGGCTCTGGATTGGCCAAGAAGGACTTGGTACCCGGAACTTCAAGAGATGCTCACAGAGGACTCATGGCCTCTGCCGCTAAGAAGGGACTTGCTTCAGCAAGTACCATGTCTGTTCCAAGACTTACCGCGGCTGCGTTTGACGGCATGGCGGTTGAACGCCGGATCCTAAGGGAAAAAGGCATTCCGGAAGAGGTCATTCCTACCCTGGTCAAAGCCAGGAAGGAGGTGACCGCACAACATTATCACCACATGTGGCGAAAATATGTTGCATGGTGTGAGGCCAGGAAGGCCCCACGAAGAAATTTCAACTCGGTCGATTCCTGCATTTCCTGCAAACAGGAGTGTCTATGGGCCTCAAATTGGGGTCCATTAAGGTTCAAATTTCGGCCCTGTCAATTTTCTTCCAGAAAGAATTGGCTTCAGTTCCTGAAGTCCAGAAGTTTGTCAAGGGAGTATTGCATATACAACCCCCTTTTTGTGCCTCCAGTGGCACTGTGGGATCTCAACGTAGTTCTGGGATTCCTCAAATCACATTTTAAACCGCTCAAATCTGTGGATTTGAAAAATCTGAACAACATAGGACAGAAAAGGATTGTCTCTTTTGTTGGCGCACTTAGAGAAGAAGAAGAATTTTTATTATTATTATTCTTTTTGTAAACATATATTAAAATCTAACTTTTATTAATACTATCATAAAAATTGTTATTAGCAATTGAGAAACATAAGAAAAGTGTATTCAATGTGTTTATTTGTGTATAGTGAATAAATTGGTGCTATAAACAATATAAAAACTGATTCACCGTGCCTGAATTTTGTGCTTCATTTATTTATCGATTTGAGAGCAATGAATGTAGTATAATAGCTGTATGTAGGGTTAGGTAGCCTGAACTTCTCACATGGATAACAAGAGGAGGTATTTGGAAACCTGATACTGTAAATAATGTAAAGGCACTGAATGGTTTCAAAGAATATTCTACAAGAAACCTGCAACCGTCATTGTTCCCTTATTTGTTACAAATGGTGCCACTGATATTGTGGTTATCAAGAACCGGTTGCTATTAATTTACTACAAAGGGTTACTGGTGTTCCCCGTATCCATTACAGTACATATAATTGGTTGTTGATGATTCCCTCCTCTCGCTCTACAGTGTGAACAATATTTTACTCATTAGTTACCACTGCACTCATGTTCATCGGCTATTAAAACCCAAAATATATAATCTCCAAAATTGTGAGCTCCGTATATATTGGAAGCCACAATAGTAATGGGTTTACAATGCAGTTTGCACAACCCTAATCTATAGATGTGATTGTGCTGCAGGTCTATATATGCCTTTTATTAAAAATAGATTCGAATATGTGTGACTGTACCGTAGCAGTTTGCACAACCCTGATCTCTAGGTGTGATTGTGCTGCAGGTTTATGTGTGCCTTTATTTAGAAACCAACACAAGGCATACCACATGTGCATAACAAGTATTTAAATTGGAACATATCCATGGGTTTATAATATGGGCCAATTGATTCTACTAGGGGGGCACACCGAAGTGCTGAGATGATCCGATATGCGTGACCTTATGATAATAATTTACACAGCGCTATTGCGCCGCCCTGGTCAATAGGTATAATTATACTGCAGGTCTGTGTAAGCCGTTAATTAGGAATCAACTCACGACGTGCCCCATATATAAAACAGGTATTTAAATTAACATATGTTAATGAATTTATAATGTAAACCTGTTAAATTTGTGAAAAGGGCACATTGGATTATTGTATTGGTCCAATGTGTGTGACCACATGAAAACAGATCATATATCCTAACCAATGGACACAATTAGAATGCGGGTCTGTGTGTGCCGTTAATTGAGCACATAACATGTCCCGTATGTATAGCAGCTATTTCATCTAGATCATATCAATATCCGTATAATGTCGTGCCCAGTCGGGGTTAAAAAGTTGAATGAAAACCTGTCTCACACAGGTCTAAATTGACGTATATAATTGCTATTTAATATTAGTGAGTCAGATGTACTGTTACATTAATATTCAATGGGCACCAGAGAAACGATCCGTGTCACACAGATATATCACGATACGGATACTGAGGGTTGCCTATAGTTCACTACCCCTTGTTCGCACTGAGTATCTAAGGGTAATTAATCCTCATAACCGGCTGTATATCACATCTATATAAATTCTGCTCTGCTCGGTATATTGCCTAAAACGTTTGCTAAATTTCAATACTACCTACATAACATTATATCCTGCTATTAACATCCATCCCTAATCTCTCATATATCTTTTTCTATTTATTAGAGCATTTTTTTCCCTGCACTGTGATCAGTGTGAGCGGGCTTGTCAGCACCGCTCTGAAACGCCGACGTGCACGTTTCGCAATTGCTTTAACCAGGCAAACCCGATTGCCCATTCCAGGATGTTTTTAACGGGACGTTCCACCAATCCCTGCTCGTGATTCTCACCGGCCGTCTTAAATTACAATGGAACGCTTTCCTTGTTTAATTATAATTCAAATGGAACGCAAAACAGACTCGTTCTGAGTCACATGATGGATCTAGGCCAGTCACGGATCTGTATTGACGTACTCCTTGTAATTCCGTGTGATTACATTACAGCCTCATAAATGTTCAATTATCAAATTATAATGGGACTTCTTCCCACTTGTATGTAACTTCCGATGTTACTATTATAGTTATAGTGACAAAACGAGGACAAATTGGGAGGAAACCTTTTCAACAATTCCCTCCAATTCACTAAAAAAAAAAAAAAAATTATTAAAATATTGCATATATAATATTAACGGCGCTAGAATATATTAGATCGTATTCCTAATGTTACACCAGGATCAAATATTGAATATGGATATAAACTTTGCATATAATATAAGTATGTGATGAATGAAGTGTGGAAAACAATTGTGAATTATGCAAAGGACTGTGATAAGGGGAGTTACGTGAAATAGAAATTCTGATGATTTTAATAATTATAAACATAAAGGTGAGTGCAAGTTTAGAAAGTGAAGCTGAAAATATATCATAAAAGAGAAGCCTATACTTTGACATTATTGAAAAATGTGTGATGAGCTGAGATGCTCGATTGAAAAAAACACACACAAACGTGCGTCATTTGTGACAAAATGTGAATAAATTAATACTTGAAATTAATTAAAAAACATGTGGTGGTGATCAAACATGTGTGAACATGCTGCAACTGGTTTTACCTATATTGTATCTTATTAAAACTCACTTCGGGTTCTATGTATCTTATTATATGGGGGGGTATTCCCACCTTTGATCTTACATTTCGATATATCATGTCCTTTACCGGTTGGAGGGGAGTGTTTATGAGAAGACCTCTCCATCCCTTGTTTATTGTAATTACTGTTGAAAATAACTATTTCTGATTACATTGTCTGTTGTACTACAAATAATATGAAGTATACAGTCTAAGTGAGATAGATTCTAAAATTAGGACAGATTCAGGAAAGAGGGGGGAAAATTAATCTAAATGGTAAATATAATAATATCAATTGAAACTAAATCCATAAGGGATTGAAAAATAATTGGAATTAAAATAAAATGGAATAAAGTACGATTAACTGAGAAATCCCAGCATCCACCTGATAACACTCACCAATGGGTGTAGTTTAATAATTAAATAAACAATTCTTCCATCACAGCACCATTGTGAGGGTAATAGATAGAATAATCAATAACTAAGTTTATGGGTCCATGAGGAATCCTCATTGTGAACAGCAGAAGATAGCTACACTGGAGCAAAACAGAAGACACACTCATCAAAATTTAAGAAAAAGAAGAAAAGTCCCAGGGAGGGATCGCTTTATCACTACATTATAGTAAGTTTATCATTGGAAATAGTAGATATCAATACTTGTGCCCCCAAGGCAACCTCTTGATTGCATTTATGGTTCAGATAGAAAAATGATGACTTCATGTTGGCACGTGTGGAGATTGTGGGGCATATTAGCTGAAATATATTAAGGAATCCTAAATCACTTCCTCCTTATGTGGAATTTAATGCCCCTCTTAAAAGAAAGGATTGATAAAGGTCCTTGATGTGAGCATTCCAACTGGTTTATAACTGTTAAGTCACAAAAATGGCAGATAGCTGTTGCCTTCGTTTAAACCATTTGGGTGTAGGCTGTCCATTAGGAAGATCATTTTGCACTCAAATCTGAGCAGTTCTCCATCAATGTCTCCCCCCCGAATTCCAGTTTCAAAATGCTTCATGCCAAATACTTGTAGGCCTTTCGTGAGACCATCATGATACCTTAGGAAGTGATTCGCAATTGGGGTGAGAGATTTGAACTTAGCTCTATCTTGTTTTGCGTTTCTTATAGTGCCCACATGCTCAAGCACTCTCACCTTGAGTTGTCTGATGGTTTTGCCTATGTATATCTTATTGCAAGGGCATACTATTTGGTATACCACCCCTGTTGTGGTGCAGTCGATATAGTTCTCTATATCCCATTTTCTGCCATAAGCATCATTATAGTCCGTCCTGGCCATCATGAATTGGCATGCCTTGCATTGTCTGCAACAAAAAGAGCCCTTCTTGTGATATAGTATTCTTTTCTGAGACAGAGACGGTATCGCAAATGATGGATGAACAACTACGCATCATCAACTTAACAGACCGTACCCTGACACCTGATCAAGTTTCCCTCCTCTCCAAAGGACTCTCTTTTTCCCCCACCCAATGACCTGACCGTTTTGAATGCGAGAAGGATCTGCACCTTTTCGCACGCAAAATCCTACTGAAAAAATTATTTAAGAATAAGGATGCATTCTCTGAGGAGTCCCCACTTGGAAATGACCTCACCACCTCCATCTCCCTGACATCAGAAGATCAACCCATTCTGAGGATGTTGGAAGAGTTGGATGCTGATAATGAGATGGACCAACATGAATTGCAACCTTTTGATGCAACAAAAATTAAGAAGAGATCAACCTTCTTCCCGGATGTTAAAATCTGTCCACCGGTTAAAGTCTTCATGGACTTGGTATCTAGGGACCTGGATGCCCTCTTTGAGAATCAAGACCCTCCTAAATTTGAACAGGATAATCTCACTAAGGAGGAAAGACTCGCTCTCAAGGAGATTCGAGGATGGCAGGATACCATAATTAAGCCCTCGGATAAAGGAGGCAATGTGGTTTTGTGGCCAAGAACCTTATACGTTAAAGAAATGGACAAACAGCTAAGAGATCGAACGTGCTACAAGCCCCTTATCTTCAATCCAACCGAAGAGTTCCAGAGCCAGTATATGAACATGATCTCTCAAGCAGCATCTGAAGGTGTTATATCCAGAAGGGATTTTGATTTTCTGAAGGTTGATAAACCAGTAATTCCAACCTTGTACCTGCTCCCCAAGGTACACAAAAATGAGACTACGCCTCCGGGAAGACCAATCGTCTCGGGGGTAGGTAGTCTCACCGAGAAAGCAAGTATTTTTGTGGACCAATATTTACGTCATTTTGTTTTAGCCCTGCCAGCCTATGTGAAGGACACAATGGATGTCTTAGCGAGATTGCAAAATATTAATGTGTCACCAGGAACATGGCTAGCGACATATGACGTTGAAAGTCTATATACAAGTATTGGTCATTCCAATGGGATTAGAGCAGTTCAATTCTTTCTGGATATGAGCATCCAACATGAATTCAATTCATTTCTTCTCTCAATGCTGAAATTTATACTCACCAAAAATTATTTCACATGCAATGAACGATACTATCTCCAGGTAAGAGGCACAGCTATGGGGACGGCTTGTGCCCCCACATATGCTGGGCTCTACCTGGGGTGGTGGGAACGTGAGCTAGTCTTTCAGGATAATCATGAGAAATATACCAATCATATCATACTGTACTTAAGGTACATAGACGACATCCTCATCCTATGGGATGGGGATCAAGGTCTATTGAAGGAATTCATCGATATTCTCAACCAGAATGACCTCAATTTGAGACTTACAGGAGAAACTAGTCAGAAAACAATTAATTTCCTGGACCTCACAATTAATATTGAAGAGGATGGTTCAATCTCAACAGATATCTATCGAAAGAAAACAGCAACAAACAGCATCTTACATTCTAGCAGCTCACATTTGCCGGCCACCATTCAGGGTATTCCAAAAGGTGAGCTCCTTCGAACCAAGCGAAACTGCTCTGATGTAATCAGATACTCTTTGAGAGAACAACAACTGAGTGAAAGATTGAGACAAAGAGGGTACAGTAACCGGCTAATAAAATCTGCCAAACGTGAAGTGAAATCCTATACCAGAGAGTCTTTATTAGTACCCAAAACCAGAATTCCCAAAGAAGAACCTGTAAGATTTGTCAGCACTTTTAACAACAAGTGGAGGGAAATTAATGGTATCCTACAGAAACACTGGTCAGTACTGACAGTTGATAAGGACCTTAAAGAGGTACTGCCATCAAGAGTCCAGAGCAGTTGGAGAAGGACTCGTAATTTGAAGGACATCCTAGTAAGGAGTCACTTACCGTCTCAGAAAAGAATACTATATCACAAGAAGGGCTCTTTTTGTTGCAGACAATGCAAGGCATGCCAATTCATGATGGCCAGGACGGACTATAATGATGCTTATGGCAGAAAATGGGATATAGAGAACTATATCGACTGCACCACAACAGGGGTGGTATACCAAATAGTATGCCCTTGCAATAAGATATACATAGGCGAAACCATCAGACAACTCAAGGTGAGAGTGCTTGAGCATGTGGGCACTATAAGAAACGCAAAACAAGATAGAGCTAAGTTCAAATCTCTCACCCCAATTGCGAATCACTTCCTAAGGTATCATGATGGTCTCACGAAAGGCCTACAAGTATTTGGCATGAAGCATTTTGAAACAGGAATTCGGGGGGGAGACATTGATGGAGAACTGCTCAGATTTGAGTGCAAAATGATCTTCCTAATGGACAGCCTACACCCAAATGGTTTAAACGAAGGCAACAGCTATCTGCCATTTTTGTGACTTAACAGTTATAAACCAGTTGGAATGCTCACATCAAGGACCTTTATCCATCCTTTCTTTTAAGAGGGGCATTAAATTCCACATAAGGAGGAAGTGATTTAGGATTCCTTAATATATTTCAGCTAATATGCCCCACAATCTCCACACGTGCCAACATGAAGTCATCATTTTTCTATCTGAACCATAAATGCAATCAAGAGGTTGCCTTGGGGGCACAAGTATTGATATCTACTATTTCCAATGATAAACTTACTATAATGTAGTGATAAAGCGATCCCTCCCTGGGACTTTTCATCTTTTTCTTAAATTTTGATGAGTGTGTCTTCTGTTTTGCTCCAGTGTAGCTATCTTCTGCTGTTCACAATGAGGATTCCTCAGGGACCCATAAACTTAGTTATTGATTATTCTATCTATTACCCTCACAATGGTGCTGTGATGGATGAATTGTTTATTTAATTATTAAACTACACCCATTGGTGAGTGTTATCAGGTGGATGCTGGGATTTCTCAGTTAATCGTACTTTATTCCATTTTATTTTAATTCCAATTATTTTTCAATCCCTTATAGATTTAGTTTCAATTGATATTATTATATTTACCATTTAGATTAATTTTCCCCCCTCTTTCCTGAATCTGTCCTAATTTTAGAATCTATCTCACTTAGACTGTATACTTCATATTATTTGTAGTACAACAGACAATGTAATCAGAAATAGTTATTTTCAACAGTAATTACAATAAACAAGGGATGGAGAGGTCTTCTCATAAACACTCCCCTCCAACCGGTAAAGGACATGATATATCGAAATGTAAGATCAAAGGTGGGAATACCCCCCCATATAATAAGATACATAGAACCCGAAGTGAGTTTTAATAAGATACAATATAGGTAAAACCAGTTGCAGCATGTTCACACATGTTTGATCACCACCACATGTTTTTTAATTAATTTCAAGTATTAATTTATTCACATTTTGTCACAAATGACGCACGTTTGTGTGTGTTTTTTTCAATCGAGCATCTCAGCTCATCACACATTTTTCAATAATGTCAAAGTATAGGCTTCTCTTTTATGATATATTTTCAGCTTCACTTTCTAAACTTGCACTCACCTTTATGTTTATAATTATTAAAATCATCAGAATTTCTATTTCACGTAACTCCCCTTATCACAGTCCTTTGCATAATTCACAATTGTTTTCCACACTTCATTCATCACATACTTATATTATATGCAAAGTTTATATCCATATTCAATATTTGATCCTGGTGTAACATTAGGAATACGATCTAATATATTCTAGCGCCGTTAATATCATATATGCAATATTTTAATAAAATTTTTTTTTTTTAGTGAATTGGAGGGAATTGTTGAAAAGGTTTCCTCCCAATTTGTCCTCGTTTTGTCACTATAACTATAATAGTAACATCGGAAGTTACATACAAGTGGGAAGAAGTCCCATTATAATTTGATAATTGAACATTTATGAGGCTGTAATGTAATCACACGGAATTACAAGGAGTACGTCAATACAGATCCGTGACTGGCCTAGATCCATCATGTGACTCAGAACAAGTCTGTTTTGCGTTCCATTTGAATTATAATTAAACAAGGAAAGCGTTCCATTGTAATCTAAGACGGCCGGTGAGAATCACGAGCAGGGATTGGTGGAACGTCCCGTTAAAAACATCCTGGAATGGGCAATCGGGTTTGCCTGGTTAAAGCAATTGCGAAACGTGCACGTCGGCGTTTCAGAGCGGTGCTGACAAGCCCGCTCACACTGATCACAGTGCAGGGAAAAAAATGCTCTAATAAATAGAAAAAGATATATGAGAGATTAGGGATGGATGTTAATAGCAGGATATAATGTTATGTAGGTAGTATTGAAATGTAGCAAACGTTTTAGGCAATATACCGAGCAGAGCAGAATTTATATAGATGTGATATACAGCCGGTTATGAGGATTAATTACCCTTAGATACTCAGTGCGAACAAGGGGTAGTGAACTATAGGCAACCCTCAGTATCCGTATCGTGTCATATCTGTGTGACACGGATCGTTTCTCTGGTGCCCATTGAATATTAATGTAACAGTACATCTGACTCACTAATATTAAATAGCAATTATATACGTCAATTTAGACCTGTGTGAGACAGGTTTTCATTCAACTTTTTAACCCCGACTGGGCACGACATTATACGGATATTGATATGATCTAGATGAAATAGCTGCTATACATACGGGACATGTTATGTGCTCAATTAACGGCACACACAGACCCGCATTCTAATTGTGTCCATTGGTTAGGATATATGATCTGTTTTCATGTGGTCACACACATTGGACCAATACAATAATCCAATGTGCCCTTTTCACAAATTTAACAGGTTTACATTATAAATTCATTAACATATGTTAATTTAAATACCTGTTCTATATATGGGGCACGTCGTGAGTTGATTCCTAATTAACGGCTTACACAGACCTGCAGTATAATTATACCTATTGACCAGGGCGGCGCAATAGCGCTGTGTAAATTATTATCATAAGGTCACGCATATCGGATCATCTCAGCACTTCGGTGTGCCCCCCTAGTAGAATCAATTGGCCCATATTATAAACCCATGGATATGTTCCAATTTAAATACTTGTTATGCACATGTGGTATGCCTTGTGTTGGTTTCTAAATAAAGGCACACATAAACCTGCAGCACAATCACACCTAGAGATCAGGTTTGTGCAAACTGCTACGGTACAGTCACACATATTCGAATCTATTTTTAATAAAAGGCATATATAGACCTGCAGCACAATCACATCTATAGATTAGGGTTGTGCAAACTGCATTGTAAACCCATTACTATTGTGGCTTCCAATATATACGGAGCTCACAATTTTGGAGATTATATATTTTGGGTTTTAATAGCCGATGAACATGAGTGCAGTGGTAACTAATGAGTAAAATATTGTTCACACTGTAGAGCGAGAGGAGGGAATCATCAACAACCAATTATATGTACTGTAATGGATACGGGGAACACCAGTAACCCTTTGTAGTAAATTAATAGCAACCGGTTCTTGATAACCACAATATCAGTGGCACCATTTGTAACAAATAAGGGAACAATGACGGTTGCAGGTTTCTTGTAGAATATTCTTTGAAACCATTCAGTGCCTTTACATTATTTACAGTATCAGGTTTCCAAATACCTCCTCTTGTTATCCATGTGAGAAGTTCAGGCTACCTAACCCTACATACAGCTATTATACTACATTCATTGCTCTCAAATCGATAAATAAATGAAGCACAAAATTCAGGCACGGTGAATCAGTTTTTATTTTGTTTATAGCACCAATTTATTCACTATACACAAATAAACACATTGAATACACTTTTCTTATGTTTCTCAATTGCTAATAACAATTTTTATGATAGTATTAATAAAAGTTAGATTTTAATATATGTTTACAAAAAGAATAATAATAATAAAAATTCTTCTTCTTCTCTAAGTGCGCCAACAAAAGAGACAATCCTTTTCTGTCCTATGTTGTTCTGTAATTTATTGTCTAAGGCAGCACCCCCTATGATGAATGACAAATAAAATTTCTTGAAATCAAAAAATCAGGGGATCTTTTCAGCAAATATTATAAACGTCAGTATCTTTCTAGTGCAGAGAACATCCTTATTCCCCATTTCCCCCTTGTGTATCGGTGAATTAGTTGGTTTCCAACTTTCTCGTTCTCTAGCACAGTATACCAATTTGAACCTATTATAATTAAGAGCATATTTAATTAATTTTTCAATTTCAACCCGATTGATAACTCATTTAGGGATGGCTACATTTAACCTAACTAAAGATTTAGATGATACACGGGAAAGACTGAGGAGTAATATCAATGTGATGTTAGAAAATGACACACTATCTAATGACCCCCTGAATGGAGACTGGATGAATGATCTTTACTCTCTGAAACAGGTTCTGATCAAACAAAGCAAAACCTGGTGGAATAAAACCACTTTTGACAGTTACATTAAAAATAAAGTGACGCCAAGAGGTTTAAGACCTAGAGTCTTTCCCGCATTTGAATTGGCTAATGTAGATCTACAAAAGGAATGGGAAAATATCCTATCCCAATGTTCTATGGAACTAATAAAGGTTCTAATTAAACATGATGAGATTCTTCTCAATAGGTATACACAGGAAATTACAGCCATGGGTGACAAACTCAAAAAGTATGAATCGTTGGACAAATTTCAGATGACTTACAACAAGTATAAAAAGGAAATTGAAGATATTGAAAAAACTATTATTGATAGAAAACGCAGGAAACTGCACAGGGACATTACGGACTTTGCTCAGAATAAAGCGTATAAGTGGAGAACGTATGGATCACGAAACAGAGCTAATAGCGTCACTAAATATACAACTTCAGATATCGATTCATCAGAGGGGAAGAGCAATACAAACATGCCTAATCGGGAACGGAGCAGAACTTTTTTAGAGAGAACCCCACAGGAGATACGGGAAGGTATAGGTCGAGAGTATATAAGACCAGGAGGGGGAAGGGGCGAAAGAAGAAAGCGAGATGCACGCGACTGGAGGGAGGAACCAAGAGAACAGAGACGGTATCGCAAATGATGGATGAACAACTACGCATCATCAACTTAACAGACCGTACCCTGACACCTGATCAAGTTTCCCTCCTCTCCAAAGGACTCTCTTTTTCCCCCACCCAACGACCTGACCGTTTTGAATGCGAGAAGGATTTGCACCTTTTCGCACGCAAAATCCTACTGAAAAAATTCTTTAAGAATAAGGATGCATTCTCTGAGGAGTCCCCACTTGGAAATGACCTCACCACCTCCATCTCCCTGACATCAGAAGATCAACCCATTCTGAGGATGTTGGAAGAGTTGGATGCTGATAATGAGATGGACCAACATGAATTGCAACCTTTTGATGCAACAAAAATTAAGAAGAGATCAACCTTCTTCCCGGATGTTAAAATCTGTCCACCGGTTAAAGTCTTCATGGACTTGGTATCTAGGGACCTGGATGCCCTCTTTGAGAATCAAGACCCTCCTAAATTTGAACAGGATAATCTCACTAAGGAGGAAAGACTCGCTCTCAAGGAGATTAGAGGATGGCAGGATACCATAATTAAGCCCTCGGATAAAGGAGGCAATGTGGTTTTGTGGCCAAGAACCTTATACGTTAAAGAAATGGACAAACAGCTAAGAGATCGAACGTGCTACAAGCCCCTTATCTTCAATCCAACCGAAGAGTTCCAGAGCCAGTATATGAACATGATCTCTCAAGCAGCATCTGAAGGTGTTATATCCAGAAGGGATTTTGATTTTCTGAAGGTTGATAAACCAGTAATTCCAACCTTGTACCTGCTCCCCAAGGTACACAAAAATGAGACTACGCCTCCGGGAAGACCAATCGTCTCGGGGGTAGGTAGTCTCACCGAGAAAGCAAGTATTTTTGTGGACCAATATTTACGTCATTTTGTTTTAGCCCTGCCAGCCTATGTGAAGGACACAATGGATGTCTTAGCGAGATTGCAAAATATTAATGTGTCACCAGGAACATGGCTAGCGACATATGACGTTGAAAGTCTATATACAAGTATTGGTCATTCCAATGGGATTAGAGCAGTTCAATTCTTTCTGGATATGAGCATCCAACATGAATTCAATTCATTTCTTCTCTCAATGCTGAAATTTATACTCACCAAAAATTATTTCACATGCAATGAACGATACTATCTCCAGGTAAGAGGCACAGCTATGGGGACGGCTTGTGCCCCCACATATGCTGGGCTCTACCTGGGGTGGTGGGAACGTGAGCTAGTCTTTCAGGATAATCATGAGAAATATACCAATCATATCATACTGTACTTAAGGTACATAGACGACATCCTCATCCTATGGGATGGGGATCAAGGTCTATTGAAGGAATTCATCGATATTCTCAACCAGAATGACCTCAATTTAAGACTTACAGGAGAAACTAGTCAGAAAACAATTAATTTCCTGGACCTCACAATTAATATTGAAGAGGATGGTTCAATCTCAACAGATATCTATCGAAAGAAAACAGCAACAAACAGCATCTTACATTCTAGCAGCTCACATTTGCCGGCCACCATTCGGGGTATTCCAAAAGGTGAGCTCCTTCGAACCAAGCGAAACTGCTCTGATGTAATCAGATACTCTTTGAGAGAACAACAACTGAGTGAAAGATTGAGACAAAGAGGGTACAGTAACCGGCTAATAAAATCTGCCAAACGTGAAGTGAAATCCTATACCAGAGAGTCTTTATTAGTACCCAAAACCAGAATTCCCAAAGAAGAACCTGTAAGATTTGTCAGCACTTTTAACAACAAGTGGAGGGAAATTAATGGTATCCTACAGAAACACTGGTCAGTACTGACAGTTGATAAGGACCTTAAAGAGGTACTGCCATCAAGAGTCCAGAGCAGTTGGAGAAGGACTCGTAATTTGAAGGACATCCTAGTAAGGAGTCACTTACCGTCTCAGAAAAGAATACTATATCACAAGAAGGGCTCTTTTTGTTGCAGACAATGCAAGGCATGCCAATTCATGATGGCCAGGACGGACTATAATGATGCTTATGGCAGAAAATGGGATATAGAGAACTATATCGACTGCACCACAACAGGGGTGGTATACCAAATAGTATGCCCTTGCAATAAGATATACATAGGCGAAACCATCAGACAACTCAAGGTGAGAGTGCTTGAGCATGTGGGCACTATAAGAAACGCAAAACAAGATAGAGCTAAGTTCAAATCTCTCACCCCAATTGCGAATCACTTCCTAAGGTATCATGATGGTCTCACGAAAGGCCTACAAGTATTTGGCATGAAGCATTTTGAAACAGGAATTCGGGGGGGAGACATTGATGGAGAACTGCTCAGATTTGAGTGCAAAATGATCTTCCTAATGGACAGCCTACACCCAAATGGTTTAAACGAAGGCAACAGCTATCTGCCATTTTTGTGACTTAACAGTTATAAACCAGTTGGAATGCTCACATCAAGGACCTTTATCCATCCTTTCTTTTAAGAGGGGCATTAAATTCCACATAAGGAGGAAGTGATTTAGGATTCCTTAATATATTTCAGCTAATATGCCCCACAATCTCCACACGTGCCAACATGAAGTCATCATTTTTCTATCTGAACCATAAATGCAATCAAGAGGTTGCCTTGGGGGCACAAGTATTGATATCTACTATTTCCAATGATAAACTTACTATAATGTAGTGATAAAGCGATCCCTCCCTGGGACTTTTCATCTTTTTCTTAAATTTTGATGAGTGTGTCTTCTGTTTTGCTCCAGTGTAGCTATCTTCTGCTGTTCACAATGAGGATTCCTCAGGGACCCATAAACTTAGTTATTGATTATTCTATCTATTACCCTCACAATGGTGCTGTGATGGATGAATTGTTTATTTAATTATTAAACTACACCCATTGGTGAGTGTTATCAGGTGGATGCTGGGATTTCTCAGTTAATCGTACTTTATTCCATTTTATTTTAATTCCAATTATTTTTCAATCCCTTATGGATTTAGTTTCAATTGATATTATTATATTTACCATTTAGATTAATTTTCCCCCCTCTTTCCTGAATCTGTCCTAATTTTAGAATCTATCTCACTTAGACTGTATACTTCATATTATTTGTAGTACAACAGACAATGTAATCAGAAATAGTTATTTTCAACAGAAATTACAATAAACAAGGGATGGAGAGGTCTTCTCATAAACACTCCCCTCCAACCGGTAAAGGACATGATATATCGAAATGTAAGATCAAAGGTGGGAATACCCCCCCATATAATAAGATACATAGAACCCGAAGTGAGTTTTAATAAGATACAATATAGGTAAAACCAGTTGCAGCATGTTCACACATGTTTGATCACCACCACATGTTTTTTAATTAATTTCAAGTATTAATTTATTCACATTTTGTCACAAATGACGCACGTTTGTGTGTGTTTTTTTCAATCGAGCATCTCAGCTCATCACACATTTTTCAATAATGTCAAAGTATAGGCTTCTCTTTTATGATATATTTTCAGCTTCACTTTCTAAACTTGCACTCACCTTTATGTTTATAATTATTAAAATCATCAGAATTTCTATTTCACGTAACTCCCCTTATCACAGTCCTTTGCATAATTCACAATTGTTTTCCACACTTCATTCATCACATACTTATATTATATGCAAAGTTTATATCCATATTCAATATTTGATCCTGGTGTAACATTAGGAATACGATCTAATATATTCTAGCGCCGTTAATATCATATATGCAATATTTTAATAAAAAAAATTTTTTTTTTTAGTGAATTGGAGGGAATTGTTGAAAAGGTTTCCTCCCAATTTGTCCTCGTTTTGTCACTATAACTATAATAGTAACATCGGAAGTTACATACAAGTGGGAAGAAGTCCCATTATAATTTGATAATTGAACATTTATGAGGCTGTAATGTAATCACACGGAATTACAAGGAGTACGTCAATACAGATCCGTGACTGGCCTAGATCCATCATGTGACTCAGAACGAGTCTGTTTTGCGTTCCATTTGAATTATAATTAAACAAGGAAAGCGTTCCATTGTAATCTAAGACGGCCGGTGAGAATCACGAGCAGGGATTGGTGGAACGTCCCGTTAAAAACATCCTGGAATGGGCAATCGGGTTTGCCTGGTTAAAGCAATTGCGAAACGTGCACGTCGGCGTTTCAGAGCGGTGCTGACAAGCCCGCTCACACTGATCACAGTGCAGGGAAAAAAATGCTCTAATAAATAGAAAAAGATATATGAGAGATTAGGGATGGATGTTAATAGCAGGATATAATGTTATGTAGGTAGTATTGAAATGTAGCAAACGTTTTAGGCAATATACCGAGCAGAGCAGAATTTATATAGATGTGATATACAGCCGGTTATGAGGATTAATTACCCTTAGATACTCAGTGCGAACAAGGGGTAGTGAACTATAGGCAACCCTCAGTATCCGTATCGTGTCATATCTGTGTGACACGGATCGTTTCTCTGGTGCCCATTGAATATTAATGTAACAGTACATCTGACTCACTAATATTAAATAGCAATTATATACGTCAATTTAGACCTGTGTGAGACAGGTTTTCATTCAACTTTTTAACCCCGACTGGGCACGACATTATACGGATATTGATATGATCTAGATGAAATAGCTGCTATACATACGGGACATGTTATGTGCTCAATTAACGGCACACACAGACCCGCATTCTAATTGTGTCCATTGGTTAGGATATATGATCTGTTTTCATGTGGTCACACACATTGGACCAATACAATAATCCAATGTGCCCTTTTCACAAATTTAACAGGTTTACATTATAAATTCATTAACATATGTTAATTTAAATACCTGTTCTATATATGGGGCACGTCGTGAGTTGATTCCTAATTAACGGCTTACACAGACCTGCAGTATAATTATACCTATTGACCAGGGCGGCGCAATAGCGCTGTGTAAATTATTATCATAAGGTCACGCATATCGGATCATCTCAGCACTTCGGTGTGCCCCCCTAGTAGAATCAATTGGCCCATATTATAAACCCATGGATATGTTCCAATTTAAATACTTGTTATGCACATGTGGTATGCCTTGTGTTGGTTTCTAAATAAAGGCACACATAAACCTGCAGCACAATCACACCTAGAGATCAGGTTTGTGCAAACTGCTACGGTACAGTCACACATATTCGAATCTATTTTTAATAAAAGGCATATATAGACCTGCAGCACAATCACATCTATAGATTAGGGTTGTGCAAACTGCATTGTAAACCCATTACTATTGTGGCTTCCAATATATACGGAGCTCACAATTTTGGAGATTATATATTTTGGGTTTTAATAGCCGATGAACATGAGTGCAGTGGTAACTAATGAGTAAAATATTGTTCACACTGTAGAGCGAGAGGAGGGAATCATCAACAACCAATTATATGTACTGTAATGGATACGGGGAACACCAGTAACCCTTTGTAGTAAATTAATAGCAACCGGTTCTTGATAACCACAATATCAGTGGCACCATTTGTAACAAATAAGGGAACAATGACGGTTGCAGGTTTCTTGTAGAATATTCTTTGAAACCATTCAGTGCCTTTACATTATTTACAGTATCAGGTTTCCAAATACCTCCTCTTGTTATCCATGTGAGAAGTTCAGGCTACCTAACCCTACATACAGCTATTATACTACATTCATTGCTCTCAAATCGATAAATAAATGAAGCACAAAATTCAGGCACGGTGAATCAGTTTTTATTTTGTTTATAGCACCAATTTATTCACTATACACAAATAAACACATTGAATACACTTTTCTTATGTTTCTCAATTGCTAATAACAATTTTTATGATAGTATTAATAAAAGTTAGATTTTAATATATGTTTACAAAAAGAATAATAATAATAAAAATTCTTCTTCTTCTCTAAGTGCGCCAACAAAAGAGACAATCCTTTTCTGTCCTATGTTGTTCTGTAATTTATTGTCTAAGGCAGCACCCCCTATGATGAATGACAAATAAAATTTCTTGAAATCAAAAAATCAGGGGATCTTTTCAGCAAATATTATAAACGTCAGTATCTTTCTAGTGCAGAGAACATCCTTATTCCCCATTTCCCCCTTGTGTATCGGTGAATTAGTTGGTTTCCAACTTTCTCGTTCTCTAGCACAGTATACCAATTTGAACCTATTATAATTAAGAGCATATTTAATTAATTTTTCAATTTCAACCCGATTGATAACTCATTTAGGGATGGCTACATTTAACCTAACTAAAGATTTAGATGATACACGGGAAAGACTGAGGAGTAATATCAATGTGATGTTAGAAAATGACACACTATCTAATGACCCCCTGAATGGAGACTGGATGAATGATCTTTACTCTCTGAAACAGGTTCTGATCAAACAAAGCAAAACCTGGTGGAATAAAACCACTTTTGACAGTTACATTAAAAATAAAGTGACGCCAAGAGGTTTAAGACCTAGAGTCTTTCCCGCATTTGAATTGGCTAATGTAGATCTACAAAAGGAATGGGAAAATATCCTATCCCAATGTTCTATGGAACTAATAAAGGTTCTAATTAAACATGATGAGATTCTTCTCAATAGGTATACACAGGAAATTACAGCCATGGGTGACAAACTCAAAAAGTATGAATCGTTGGACAAATTTCAGATGACTTACAACAAGTATAAAAAGGAAATTGAAGATATTGAAAAAACTATTATTGATAGAAAACGCAGGAAACTGCACAGGGACATTACGGACTTTGCTCAGAATAAAGCGTATAAGTGGAGAACGTATGGATCACGAAACAGAGCTAATAGCGTCACTAAATATACAACTTCAGATATCGATTCATCAGAGGGGAAGAGCAATACAAACATGCCTAATCGGGAACGGAGCAGAACTTTTTTAGAGAGAACCCCACAGGAGATACGGGAAGGTATAGGTCGAGAGTATATAAGACCAGGAGGGGGAAGGGGCGAAAGAAGAAAGCGAGATGCACGCGACTGGAGGGAGGAACCAAGAGAACAGAGACGGTATCGCAAATGATGGATGAACAACTACGCATCATCAACTTAACAGACCGTACCCTGACACCTGATCAAGTTTCCCTCCTCTCCAAAGGACTCTCTTTTTCCCCCACCCAACGACCTGACCGTTTTGAATGCGAGAAGGATTTGCACCTTTTCGCACGCAAAATCCTACTGAAAAAATTCTTTAAGAATAAGGATGCATTCTCTGAGGAGTCCCCACTTGGAAATGACCTCACCACCTCCATCTCCCTGACATCAGAAGATCAACCCATTCTGAGGATGTTGGAAGAGTTGGATGCTGATAATGAGATGGACCAACATGAATTGCAACCTTTTGATGCAACAAAAATTAAGAAGAGATCAACCTTCTTCCCGGATGTTAAAATCTGTCCACCGGTTAAAGTCTTCATGGACTTGGTATCTAGGGACCTGGATGCCCTCTTTGAGAATCAAGACCCTCCTAAATTTGAACAGGATAATCTCACTAAGGAGGAAAGACTCGCTCTCAAGGAGATTAGAGGATGGCAGGATACCATAATTAAGCCCTCGGATAAAGGAGGCAATGTGGTTTTGTGGCCAAGAACCTTATACGTTAAAGAAATGGACAAACAGCTAAGAGATCGAACGTGCTACAAGCCCCTTATCTTCAATCCAACCGAAGAGTTCCAGAGCCAGTATATGAACATGATCTCTCAAGCAGCATCTGAAGGTGTTATATCCAGAAGGGATTTTGATTTTCTGAAGGTTGATAAACCAGTAATTCCAACCTTGTACCTGCTCCCCAAGGTACACAAAAATGAGACTACGCCTCCGGGAAGACCAATCGTCTCGGGGGTAGGTAGTCTCACCGAGAAAGCAAGTATTTTTGTGGACCAATATTTACGTCATTTTGTTTTAGCCCTGCCAGCCTATGTGAAGGACACAATGGATGTCTTAGCGAGATTGCAAAATATTAATGTGTCACCAGGAACATGGCTAGCGACATATGACGTTGAAAGTCTATATACAAGTATTGGTCATTCCAATGGGATTAGATCAGTTCAATTCTTTCTGGATATGAGCATCCAACATGAATTCAATTCATTTCTTCTCTCAATGCTGAAATTTATACTCACCAAAAATTATTTCACATGCAATGAACGATACTATCTCCAGGTAAGAGGCACAGCTATGGGGACGGCTTGTGCCCCCACATATGCTGGGCTCTACCTGGGGTGGTGGGAACGTGAGCTAGTCTTTCAGGATAATCATGAGAAATATACCAATCATATCATACTGTACTTAAGGTACATAGACGACATCCTCATCCTATGGGATGGGGATCAAGGTCTATTGAAGGAATTCATCGATATTCTCAACCAGAATGACCTCAATTTAAGACTTACAGGAGAAACTAGTCAGAAAACAATTAATTTCCTGGACCTCACAATTAATATTGAAGAGGATGGTTCAATCTCAACAGATATCTATCGAAAGAAAACAGCAACAAACAGCATCTTACATTCTAGCAGCTCACATTTGCCGGCCACCATTCGGGGTATTCCAAAAGGTGAGCTCCTTCGAACCAAGCGAAACTGCTCTGATGTAATCAGATACTCTTTGAGAGAACAACAACTGAGTGAAAGATTGAGACAAAGAGGGTACAGTAACCGGCTAATAAAATCTGCCAAACGTGAAGTGAAATCCTATACCAGAGAGTCTTTATTAGTACCCAAAACCAGAATTCCCAAAGAAGAACCTGTAAGATTTGTCAGCACTTTTAACAACAAGTGGAGGGAAATTAATGGTATCCTACAGAAACACTGGTCAGTACTGACAGTTGATAAGGACCTTAAAGAGGTACTGCCATCAAGAGTCCAGAGCAGTTGGAGAAGGACTCGTAATTTGAAGGACATCCTAGTAAGGAGTCACTTACCGTCTCAGAAAAGAATACTATATCACAAGAAGGGCTCTTTTTGTTGCAGACAATGCAAGGCATGCCAATTCATGATGGCCAGGACGGACTATAATGATGCTTATGGCAGAAAATGGGATATAGAGAACTATATCGACTGCACCACAACAGGGGTGGTATACCAAATAGTATGCCCTTGCAATAAGATATACATAGGCGAAACCATCAGACAACTCAAGGTGAGAGTGCTTGAGCATGTGGGCACTATAAGAAACGCAAAACAAGATAGAGCTAAGTTCAAATCTCTCACCCCAATTGCGAATCACTTCCTAAGGTATCATGATGGTCTCACGAAAGGCCTACAAGTATTTGGCATGAAGCATTTTGAAACAGGAATTCGGGGGGGAGACATTGATGGAGAACTGCTCAGATTTGAGTGCAAAATGATCTTCCTAATGGACAGCCTACACCCAAATGGTTTAAACGAAGGCAACAGCTATCTGCCATTTTTGTGACTTAACAGTTATAAACCAGTTGGAATGCTCACATCAAGGACCTTTATCCATCCTTTCTTTTAAGAGGGGCATTAAATTCCACATAAGGAGGAAGTGATTTAGGATTCCTTAATATATTTCAGCTAATATGCCCCACAATCTCCACACGTGCCAACATGAAGTCATCATTTTTCTATCTGAACCATAAATGCAATCAAGAGGTTGCCTTGGGGGCACAAGTATTGATATCTACTATTTCCAATGATAAACTTACTATAATGTAGTGATAAAGCGATCCCTCCCTGGGACTTTTCATCTTTTTCTTAAATTTTGATGAGTGTGTCTTCTGTTTTGCTCCAGTGTAGCTATCTTCTGCTGTTCACAATGAGGATTCCTCAGGGACCCATAAACTTAGTTATTGATTATTCTATCTATTACCCTCACAATGGTGCTGTGATGGATGAATTGTTTATTTAATTATTAAACTACACCCATTGGTGAGTGTTATCAGGTGGATGCTGGGATTTCTCAGTTAATCGTACTTTATTCCATTTTATTTTAATTCCAATTATTTTTCAATCCCTTATGGATTTAGTTTCAATTGATATTATTATATTTACCATTTAGATTAATTTTCCCCCCTCTTTCCTGAATCTGTCCTAATTTTAGAATCTATCTCACTTAGACTGTATACTTCATATTATTTGTAGTACAACAGACAATGTAATCAGAAATAGTTATTTTCAACAGAAATTACAATAAACAAGGGATGGAGAGGTCTTCTCATAAACACTCCCCTCCAACCGGTAAAGGACATGATATATCGAAATGTAAGATCAAAGGTGGGAATACCCCCCCATATAATAAGATACATAGAACCCGAAGTGAGTTTTAATAAGATACAATATAGGTAAAACCAGTTGCAGCATGTTCACACATGTTTGATCACCACCACATGTTTTTTAATTAATTTCAAGTATTAATTTATTCACATTTTGTCACAAATGACGCACGTTTGTGTGTGTTTTTTTCAATCGAGCATCTCAGCTCATCACACATTTTTCAATAATGTCAAAGTATAGGCTTCTCTTTTATGATATATTTTCAGCTTCACTTTCTAAACTTGCACTCACCTTTATGTTTATAATTATTAAAATCATCAGAATTTCTATTTCACGTAACTCCCCTTATCACAGTCCTTTGCATAATTCACAATTGTTTTCCACACTTCATTCATCACATACTTATATTATATGCAAAGTTTATATCCATATTCAATATTTGATCCTGGTGTAACATTAGGAATACGATCTAATATATTCTAGCGCCGTTAATATCATATATGCAATATTTTAATAAAAAAAATTTTTTTTTTTAGTGAATTGGAGGGAATTGTTGAAAAGGTTTCCTCCCAATTTGTCCTCGTTTTGTCACTATAACTATAATAGTAACATCGGAAGTTACATACAAGTGGGAAGAAGTCCCATTATAATTTGATAATTGAACATTTATGAGGCTGTAATGTAATCACACGGAATTACAAGGAGTACGTCAATACAGATCCGTGACTGGCCTAGATCCATCATGTGACTCAGAACGAGTCTGTTTTGCGTTCCATTTGAATTATAATTAAACAAGGAAAGCGTTCCATTGTAATCTAAGACGGCCGGTGAGAATCACGAGCAGGGATTGGTGGAACGTCCCGTTAAAAACATCCTGGAATGGGCAATCGGGTTTGCCTGGTTAAAGCAATTGCGAAACGTGCACGTCGGCGTTTCAGAGCGGTGCTGACAAGCCCGCTCACACTGATCACAGTGCAGGGAAAAAAATGCTCTAATAAATAGAAAAAGATATATGAGAGATTAGGGATGGATGTTAATAGCAGGATATAATGTTATGTAGGTAGTATTGAAATGTAGCAAACGTTTTAGGCAATATACCGAGCAGAGCAGAATTTATATAGATGTGATATACAGCCGGTTATGAGGATTAATTACCCTTAGATACTCAGTGCGAACAAGGGGTAGTGAACTATAGGCAACCCTCAGTATCCGTATCGTGTCATATCTGTGTGACACGGATCGTTTCTCTGGTGCCCATTGAATATTAATGTAACAGTACATCTGACTCACTAATATTAAATAGCAATTATATACGTCAATTTAGACCTGTGTGAGACAGGTTTTCATTCAACTTTTTAACCCCGACTGGGCACGACATTATACGGATATTGATATGATCTAGATGAAATAGCTGCTATACATACGGGACATGTTATGTGCTCAATTAACGGCACACACAGACCCGCATTCTAATTGTGTCCATTGGTTAGGATATATGATCTGTTTTCATGTGGTCACACACATTGGACCAATACAATAATCCAATGTGCCCTTTTCACAAATTTAACAGGTTTACATTATAAATTCATTAACATATGTTAATTTAAATACCTGTTCTATATATGGGGCACGTCGTGAGTTGATTCCTAATTAACGGCTTACACAGACCTGCAGTATAATTATACCTATTGACCAGGGCGGCGCAATAGCGCTGTGTAAATTATTATCATAAGGTCACGCATATCGGATCATCTCAGCACTTCGGTGTGCCCCCCTAGTAGAATCAATTGGCCCATATTATAAACCCATGGATATGTTCCAATTTAAATACTTGTTATGCACATGTGGTATGCCTTGTGTTGGTTTCTAAATAAAGGCACACATAAACCTGCAGCACAATCACACCTAGAGATCAGGTTTGTGCAAACTGCTACGGTACAGTCACACATATTCGAATCTATTTTTAATAAAAGGCATATATAGACCTGCAGCACAATCACATCTATAGATTAGGGTTGTGCAAACTGCATTGTAAACCCATTACTATTGTGGCTTCCAATATATACGGAGCTCACAATTTTGGAGATTATATATTTTGGGTTTTAATAGCCGATGAACATGAGTGCAGTGGTAACTAATGAGTAAAATATTGTTCACACTGTAGAGCGAGAGGAGGGAATCATCAACAACCAATTATATGTACTGTAATGGATACGGGGAACACCAGTAACCCTTTGTAGTAAATTAATAGCAACCGGTTCTTGATAACCACAATATCAGTGGCACCATTTGTAACAAATAAGGGAACAATGACGGTTGCAGGTTTCTTGTAGAATATTCTTTGAAACCATTCAGTGCCTTTACATTATTTACAGTATCAGGTTTCCAAATACCTCCTCTTGTTATCCATGTGAGAAGTTCAGGCTACCTAACCCTACATACAGCTATTATACTACATTCATTGCTCTCAAATCGATAAATAAATGAAGCACAAAATTCAGGCACGGTGAATCAGTTTTTATTTTGTTTATAGCACCAATTTATTCACTATACACAAATAAACACATTGAATACACTTTTCTTATGTTTCTCAATTGCTAATAACAATTTTTATGATAGTATTAATAAAAGTTAGATTTTAATATATGTTTACAAAAAGAATAATAATAATAAAAATTCTTCTTCTTCTCTAAGTGCGCCAACAAAAGAGACAATCCTTTTCTGTCCTATGTTGTTCTGTAATTTATTGTCTAAGGCAGCACCCCCTATGATGAATGACAAATAAAATTTCTTGAAATCAAAAAATCAGGGGATCTTTTCAGCAAATATTATAAACGTCAGTATCTTTCTAGTGCAGAGAACATCCTTATTCCCCATTTCCCCTTTGTGTATCGGTGAATTAGTTGGTTTCCAACTTTCTCGTTCTCTAGCACAGTATACCAATTTGAACCTATTATAATTAAGAGCATATTTAATTAATTTTTCAATTTCAACCCGATTGATAACTCATTTAGGGATGGCTACATTTAACCTAACTAAAGATTTAGATGATACACGGGAAAGACTGAGGAGTAATATCAATGTGATGTTAGAAAATGACACACTATCTAATGACCCCCTGAATGGAGACTGGATGAATGATCTTTACTCTCTGAAACAGGTTCTGATCAAACAAAGCAAAACCTGGTGGAATAAAACCACTTTTGACAGTTACATTAAAAATAAAGTGACGCCAAGAGGTTTAAGACCTAGAGTCTTTCCCGCATTTGAATTGGCTAATGTAGATCTACAAAAGGAATGGGAAAATATCCTATCCCAATGTTCTATGGAACTAATAAAGGTTCTAATTAAACATGATGAGATTCTTCTCAATAGGTATACACAGGAAATTACAGCCATGGGTGACAAACTCAAAAAGTATGAATCGTTGGACAAATTTCAGATGACTTACAACAAGTATAAAAAGGAAATTGAAGATATTGAAAAAACTATTATTGATAGAAAACACAGGAAACTGCACAGGGACATTACGGACTTTGCTCAGAATAAAGCGTATAAGTGGAGAACGTATGGATCACGAAACAGAGCTAATAGCGTCACTAAATATACAACTTCAGATATCGATTCATCAGAGGGGAAGAGCAATACAAACATGCCTAATCGGGAACGGAGCAGAACTTTTTTTAGAGAGAACCCCACAGGAGATACGGGAAGGTATAGGTCGAGAGTATATAAGACCAGGAGGGGGAAGGGGCGAAAGAAGAAAGCGAGATGCACGCGACTGGAGGGAGGAACCAAGAGAACAGAGACGGTATCGCAAATGATGGATGAACAACTACGCATCATCAACTTAACAGACCGTACCCTGACACCTGATCAAGTTTCCCTCCTCTCCAAAGGACTCTCTTTTTCCCCCACCCAACGACCTGACCGTTTTGAATGCGAGAAGGATTTGCACCTTTTCGCACGCAAAATCCTACTGAAAAAATTCTTTAAGAATAAGGATGCATTCTCTGAGGAGTCCCCACTTGGAAATGACCTCACCACCTCCATCTCCCTGACATCAGAAGATCAACCCATTCTGAGGATGTTGGAAGAGTTGGATGCTGATAATGAGATGGACCAACATGAATTGCAACCTTTTGATGCAACAAAAATTAAGAAGAGATCAACCTTCTTCCCGGATGTTAAAATCTGTCCACCGGTTAAAGTCTTCATGGACTTGGTATCTAGGGACCTGGATGCCCTCTTTGAGAATCAAGACCCTCCTAAATTTGAACAGGATAATCTCACTAAGGAGGAAAGACTCGCTCTCAAGGAGATTCGAGGATGGCAGGATACCATAATTAAGCCCTCGGATAAAGGAGGCAATGTGGTTTTGTGGCCAAGAACCTTATACGTTAAAGAAATGGACAAACAGCTAAGAGATCGAACGTGCTACAAGCCCCTTATCTTCAATCCAACCGAAGAGTTCCAGAGCCAGTATATGAACATGATCTCTCAAGCAGCATCTGAAGGTGTTATATCCAGAAGGGATTTTGATTTTCTGAAGGTTGATAAACCAGTAATTCCAACCTTGTACCTGCTCCCCAAGGTACACAAAAATGAGACTACGCCTCCGGGAAGACCAATCGTCTCGGGGGTAGGTAGTCTCACCGAGAAAGCAAGTATTTTTGTGGACCAATATTTACGTCATTTTGTTTTAGCCCTGCCAGCCTATGTGAAGGACACAATGGATGTCTTAGCGAGATTGCAAAATATTAATGTGTCACCAGGAACATGGCTAGCGACATATGACGTTGAAAGTCTATATACAAGTATTGGTCATTCCAATGGGATTAGAGCAGTTCAATTCTTTCTGGATATGAGCATCCAACATGAATTCAATTCATTTCTTCTCTCAATGCTGAAATTTATACTCACCAAAAATTATTTCACATGCAATGAACGATACTATCTCCAGGTAAGAGGCACAGCTATGGGGACGGCTTGTGCCCCCACATATGCTGGGCTCTACCTGGGGTGGTGGGAATGTAAGCTAGTCTTTCAGGATAATCATGAGAAATATACCAATCATATCATACTGTACTTAAGGTACATAGACGACATCCTC
Organism: Pseudophryne corroboree; assembly: GCF_028390025.1. Lineage (NCBI taxonomy): Eukaryota > Metazoa > Chordata > Amphibia > Anura > Myobatrachidae > Pseudophryne > Pseudophryne corroboree. The sequence continues at coordinate 69,202,839 of NC_086447.1, forward strand.
ATCCTATGGGATGGGGATCAAGGTCTATTGAAGGAATTCATCGATATTCTCAACCAGAATGACCTCAATTTGAGACTTACAGGAGAAACTAGTCAGAAAACAATTAATTTCCTGGACCTGACAATTAATATTGAAGAGGATGGTTCAATCTCAACAGATATCTATCGAAAGAAAACAGCAACAAACAGCATCTTACATTCTAGCAGCTCACATTTGCCGGCCACCATTCGGGGTATTCCAAAAGGTGAGCTCCTTCGAACCAAGCGAAACTGCTCTGATGTAATCAGATACTCTTTGAGAGAACAACAACTGAGTGAAAGATTGAGACAAAGAGGGTACAGTAACCGGCTAATAAAATCTGCCAAACGTGAAGTGAAATCCTATACCAGAGAGTCTTTATTAGTACCCAAAACCAGAATTCCCAAAGAAGAACCTGTAAGATTTGTCAGCACTTTTAACAACAAGTGGAGGGAAATTAATGGTATCCTACAGAAACACTGGTCAGTACTGACAGTTGATAAGGACCTTAAAGAGGTACTGCCATCAAGAGTCCAGAGCAGTTGGAGAAGGACTCGTAATTTGAAGGACATCCTAGTAAGGAGTCACTTACCGTCTCAGAAAAGAATACTATATCACAAGAAGGGCTCTTTTTGTTGCAGACAATGCAAGGCATGCCAATTCATGATGGCCAGGACGGACTATAATGATGCTTATGGCAGAAAATGGGATATAGAGAACTATATCGACTGCACCACAACAGGGGTGGTATACCAAATAGTATGCCCTTGCAAAAAGATATACATAGGCGAAACCATCAGACAACTCAAGGTGAGAGTGCTTGAGCATGTGGGCACTATAAGAAACGCAAAACAAGATAGAGCTAAGTTCAAATCTCTCACCCCAATTGCGAATCACTTCCTAAGGTATCATGATGGTCTCACGAAAGGCCTACAAGTATTTGGCATGAAGCATTTTGAAACAGGAATTCGGGGGGGAGACATTGATGGAGAACTGCTCAGATTTGAGTGCAAAATGATCTTCCTAATGGACAGCCTACACCCAAATGGTTTAAACGAAGGCAACAGCTATCTGCCATTTTTGTGACTTAACAGTTATAAACCAGTTGGAATGCTCACATCAAGGACCTTTATCCATCCTTTCTTTTAAGAGGGGCATTAAATTCCACATAAGGAGGAAGTGATTTAGGATTCCTTAATATATTTCAGCTAATATGCCCCACAATCTCCACACGTGCCAACATGAAGTCATCATTTTTCTATCTGAACCATAAATGCAATCAAGAGGTTGCCTTGGGGGCACAAGTATTGATATCTACTATTTCCAATGATAAACTTACTATAATGTAGTGATAAAGCGATCCCTCCCTGGGACTTTTCATCTTTTTCTTAAATTTTGATGAGTGTGTCTTCTGTTTTGCTCCAGTGTAGCTATCTTCTGCTGTTCACAATGAGGATTCCTCAGGGACCCATAAACTTAGTTATTGATTATTCTATCTATTACCCTCACAATGGTGCTGTGATGGATGAATTGTTTATTTAATTATTAAACTACACCCATTGGTGAGTGTTATCAGGTGGATGCTGGGATTTCTCAGTTAATCGTACTTTATTCCATTTTATTTTAATTCCAATTATTTTTCAATCCCTTATAGATTTAGTTTCAATTGATATTATTATATTTACCATTTAGATTAATTTTCCCCCCTCTTTCCTGAATCTGTCCTAATTTTAGAATCTATCTCACTTAGACTGTATACTTCATATTATTTGTAGTACAACAGACAATGTAATCAGAAATAGTTATTTTCAACAGTAATTACAATAAACAAGGGATGGAGAGGTCTTCTCATAAACACTCCCCTCCAACCGGTAAAGGACATGATATATCGAAATGTAAGATCAAAGGTGGGAATACCCCCCCATATAATAAGATACATAGAACCCGAAGTGAGTTTTAATAAGATACAATATAGGTAAAACCAGTTGCAGCATGTTCACACATGTTTGATCACCACCACATGTTTTTTAATTAATTTCAAGTATTAATTTATTCACATTTTGTCACAAATGACGCACGTTTGTGTGTGTTTTTTTCAATCGAGCATCTCAGCTCATCACACATTTTTCAATAATGTCAAAGTATAGGCTTCTCTTTTATGATATATTTTCAGCTTCACTTTCTAAACTTGCACTCACCTTTATGTTTATAATTATTAAAATCATCAGAATTTCTATTTCACGTAACTCCCCTTATCACAGTCCTTTGCATAATTCACAATTGTTTTCCACACTTCATTCATCACATACTTATATTATATGCAAAGTTTATATCCATATTCAATATTTGATCCTGGTGTAACATTAGGAATACGATCTAATATATTCTAGCGCCGTTAATATCATATATGCAATATTTTAATAATTTTTTTTTTTTTTAGTGAATTGGAGGGAATTGTTGAAAAGGTTTCCTCCCAATTTGTCCTCGTTTTGTCACTATAACTATAATAGTAACATCGGAAGTTACATACAAGTGGGAAGAAGTCCCATTATAATTTGATAATTGAACATTTATGAGGCTGTAATGTAATCACACGGAATTACAAGGAGTACGTCAATACAGATCCGTGACTGGCCTAGATCCATCATGTGACTCAGAACGAGTCTGTTTTGCGTTCCATTTGAATTATAATTAAACAAGGAAAGCGTTCCATTGTAATCTAAGACGGCCGGTGAGAATCACGAGCAGGGATTGGTGGAACGTCCCGTTAAAAACATCCTGGAATGGGCAATCGGGTTTGCCTGGTTAAAGCAATTGCGAAACGTGCACGTCGGCGTTTCAGAGCGGTGCTGACAAGCCCGCTCACACTGATCACAGTGCAGGGAAAAAAATGCTCTAATAAATAGAAAAAGATATATGAGAGATTAGGGATGGATGTTAATAGCAGGATATAATGTTATGTAGGTAGTATTGAAATGTAGCAAACGTTTTAGGCAATATACCGAGCAGAGCAGAATTTATATAGATGTGATATACAGCCGGTTATGAGGATTAATTACCCTTAGATACTCAGTGCGAACAAGGGGTAGTGAACTATAGGCAACCCTCAGTATCCGTATCGTGTCATATCTGTGTGACACGGATCGTTTCTCTGGTGCCCATTGAATATTAATGTAACAGTACATCTGACTCACTAATATTAAATAGCAATTATATACGTCAATTTAGACCTGTGTGAGACAGGTTTTCATTCAACTTTTTAACCCCGACTGGGCACGACATTATACGGATATTGATATGATCTAGATGAAATAGCTGCTATACATACGGGACATGTTATGTGCTCAATTAACGGCACACACAGACCCGCATTCTAATTGTGTCCATTGGTTAGGATATATGATCTGTTTTCATGTGGTCACACACATTGGACCAATACAATAATCCAATGTGCCCTTTTCACAAATTTAACAGGTTTACATTATAAATTCATTAACATATGTTAATTTAAATACCTGTTCTATATATGGGGCACGTCGTGAGTTGATTCCTAATTAACGGCTTACACAGACCTGCAGTATAATTATACCTATTGACCAGGGCGGCGCAATAGCGCTGTGTAAATTATTATCATAAGGTCACGCATATCGGATCATCTCAGAACTTCGGTGTGCCCCCCTAGTAGAATCAATTGGCCCATATTATAAACCCATGGATATGTTCCAATTTAAATACTTGTTATGCACATGTGGTATGCCTTGTGTTGGTTTCTAAATAAAGGCACACATAAACCTGCAGCACAATCACACCTAGAGATCAGGGTTGTGCAAACTGCTACGGTACAGTCACACATATTCGAATCTATTTTTAATAAAAGGCATATATAGACCTGCAGCACAATCACATCTATAGATTAGGGTTGTGCAAACTGCATTGTAAACCCATTACTATTGTGGCTTCCAATATATACGGAGCTCACAATTTTGGAGATTATATATTTTGGGTTTTAATAGCCGATGAACATGAGTGCAGTGGTAACTAATGAGTAAAATATTGTTCACACTGTAGAGCGAGAGGAGGGAATCATCAACAACCAATTATATGTACTGTAATGGATATGGGGAACACCAGTAACCCTTTGTAGTAAATTAATAGCAACCGGTTCTTGATAACCACAATATCAGTGGCACCATTTGTAACAAATAAGGGAACAATGACGGTTGCAGGTTTCTTGTAGAATATTCTTTGAAACCATTCAGTGCCTTTACATTATTTACAGTATCAGGTTTCCAAATACCTCCTCTTGTTATCCATGTGAGAAGTTCAGGCTACCTAACCCTACATACAGCTATTATACTACATTCATTGCTCTCAAATCGATAAATAAATGAAGCACAAAATTCAGGCACGGTGAATCAGTTTTTATTTTGTTTATAGCACCAATTTATTCACTATACACAAATAAACACATTGAATACACTTTTCTTATGTTTCTCAATTGCTAATAACAATTTTTATGATAGTATTAATAAAAGTTAGATTTTAATATATGTTTACAAAAAGAATAATAATAATAAAAATTCTTCTTCTTCTCTAAGTGCGCCAACAAAAGAGACAATCCTTTTCTGTCCTATGTTGTTCTGTAATTTATTGTCTAAGGCAGCACCCCCTATGATGAATGACAAATAAAATTTCTTGAAATAAAAAAATCAGGGGATCTTTTCAGCAAATATTATAAACGTCAGTATCTTTCTAGTGCAGAGAACATCCTTATTCCCCATTTCCCCTTTGTGTATCGGTGAATTAGTTGGTTTCCAACTTTCTCGTTCTCTAGCACAGTATACCAATTTGAACCTATTATAATTAAGAGCATATTTAATTAATTTTTCAATTTCAACCCGATTGATAACTCATTTAGGGATGGCTACATTTAACCTAACTAAAGATTTAGATGATACACGGGAAAGACTGAGGAGTAATATCAATGTGATGTTAGAAAATGACACACTATCTAATGACCCCCTGAATGGAGACTGGATGAATGATCTTTACTCTCTGAAACAGGTTCTGATCAAACAAAGCAAAACCTGGTGGAATAAAACCACTTTTGACAGTTACATTAAAAATAAAGTGACGCCAAGAGGTTTAAGACCTAGAGTCTTTCCCGCATTTGAATTGGCTAATGTAGATCTACAAAAGGAATGGGAAAATATCCTATCCCAATGTTCTATGGAACTAATAAAGGTTCTAATTAAACATGATGAGATTCTTCTCAATAGGTATACACAGGAAATTACAGCCATGGGTGACAAACTCAAAAAGTATGAATCGTTGGACAAATTTCAGATGACTTACAACAAGTATAAAAAGGAAATTGAAGATATTGAAAAAACTATTATTGATAGAAAACGCAGGAAACTGCACAGGGACATTACGGACTTTGCTCAGAATAAAGCGTATAAGTGGAGAACGTATGGATCACGAAACAGAGCTAATAGCGTCACTAAATATACAACTTCAGATATCGATTCATCAGAGGGGGAGAGCAATACAAACATGCCTAATCGGGAACGGAGCAGAACTTTTTTAGAGAGAACCCCACAGGAGATACGGGAAGGTATAGGTCGAGAGTATATAAGACCAGGAGGGGGAAGGGGCGAAAGAAGAAAGCGAGATGCACGTGACTGGAGGGAGGAACCAAGAGAACAGAGACGGTATCGCAAATGATGGATGAACAACTACGCATCATCAACTTAACAGACCGTACCCTGACACCTGATCAAGTTTCCCTCCTCTCCAAAGGACTCTCTTTTTCCCCCACCCAACGACCTGACCGTTTTGAATGCGAGAAGGATTTGCACCTTTTCGCACGCAAAATCCTACTGAAAAAATTCTTTAAGAATAAGGATGCATTCTCTGAGGAGTCCCCACTTGGAAATGACCTCACCACCTCCATCTCCCTGACATCAGAAGATCAACCCATTCTGAGGATGTTGGAAGAGTTGGATGCTGATAATGAGATGGACCAACATGAATTGCAACCTTTTGATGCAACAAAAATTAAGAAGAGATCAACCTTCTTCCCGGATGTTAAAATCTGTCCACCGGTTAAAGTCTTCATGGACTTGGTATCTAGGGACCTGGATGCCCTCTTTGAGAATCAAGACCCTCCTAAATTTGAACAGGATAATCTCACTAAGGAGGAAAGACTCGCTCTCAAGGAGATTCGAGGATGGCAGGATACCATAATTAAGCCCTCGGATAAAGGAGGCAATGTGGTTTTGTGGCCAAGAACCTTATACGTTAAAGAAATGGACAAACAGCTAAGAGATCGAACGTGCTACAAGCCCCTTATCTTCAATCCAACCGAAGAGTTCCAGAGCCAGTATATGAACATGATCTCTCAAGCAGCATCTGAAGGTGTTATATCCAGAAGGGATTTTGATTTTCTGAAGGTTGATAAACCAGTAATTCCAACCTTGTACCTGCTCCCCAAGGTACACAAAAATGAGACTACGCCTCCGGGAAGACCAATCGTCTCGGGGGTAGGTAGTCTCACCGAGAAAGCAAGTATTTTTGTGGACCAATATTTACGTCATTTTGTTTTAGCCCTGCCAGCCTATGTGAAGGACACAATGGATGTCTTAGCGAGATTGCAAAATATTAATGTGTCACCAGGAACATGGCTAGCGACATATGACGTTGAAAGTCTATATACAAGTATTGGTCATTCCAATGGGATTAGAGCAGTTCAATTCTTTCTGGATATGAGCATCCAACATGAATTCAATTCATTTCTTCTCTCAATGCTGAAATTTATACTCACCAAAAATTATTTCACATGCAATGAACGATACTATCTCCAGGTAAGAGGCACAGCTATGGGGACGGCTTGTGCCCCCACATATGCTGGGCTCTACCTGGGGTGGTGGGAACGTGAGCTAGTCTTTCAGGATAATCATGAGAAATATACCAATCATATCATACTGTACTTAAGGTACATAGACGACATCCTCATCCTATGGGATGGGGATCAAGGTCTATTGAAGGAATTCATCGATATTCTCAACCAGAATGACCTCAATTTGAGACTTACAGGAGAAACTAGTCAGAAAACAATTAATTTCCTGGACCTCACAATTAATATTGAAGAGGATGGTTCAATCTCAACAGATATCTATCGAAAGAAAACAGCAACAAACAGCATCTTACATTCTAGCAGCTCACATTTGCCGGCCACCATTCGGGGTATTCCAAAAGGTGAGCTCCTTCGAACCAAGCGAAACTGCTCTGATGTAATCAGATACTCTTTGAGAGAACAACAACTGAGTGAAAGATTGAGACAAAGAGGGTACAGTAACCGGCTAATAAAATCTGCCAAACGTGAAGTGAAATCCTATACCAGAGAGTCTTTATTAGTACCCAAAACCAGAATTCCCAAAGAAGAACCTGTAAGATTTGTCAGCACTTTTAACAACAAGTGGAGGGAAATTAATGGTATCCTACAGAAACACTGGTCAGTACTGACAGTTGATAAGGACCTTAAAGAGGTACTGCCATCAAGAGTCCAGAGCAGTTGGAGAAGGACTCGTAATTTGAAGGACATCCTAGTAAGGAGTCACTTACCGTCTCAGAAAAGAATACTATATCACAAGAAGGGCTCTTTTTGTTGCAGACAATGCAAGGCATGCCAATTCATGATGGCCAGGACGGACTATAATGATGCTTATGGCAGAAAATGGGATATAGAGAACTATATCGACTGCACCACAACAGGGGTGGTATACCAAATAGTATGCCCTTGCAATAAGATATACATAGGCAAAACCATCAGACAACTCAAGGTGAGAGTGCTTGAGCATGTGGGCACTATAAGAAACGCAAAACAAGATAGAGCTAAGTTCAAATCTCTCACCCCAATTGCGAATCACTTCCTAAGGTATCATGATGGTCTCACGAAAGGCCTACAAGTATTTGGCATGAAGCATTTTGAAACAGGAATTCGGGGGGGAGACATTGATGGAGAACTGCTCAGATTTGAGTGCAAAATGATCTTCCTAATGGACAGCCTACACCCAAATGGTTTAAACGAAGGCAACAGCTATCTGCCATTTTTGTGACTTAACAGTTATAAACCAGTTGGAATGCTCACATCAAGGACCTTTATCCATCCTTTCTTTTAAGAGGGGCATTAAATTCCACATAAGGAGGAAGTGATTTAGGATTCCTTAATATATTTCAGCTAATATGCCCCACAATCTCCACACGTGCCAACATGAAGTCATCATTTTTCTATCTGAACCATAAATGCAATCAAGAGGTTGCCTTGGGGGCACAAGTATTGATATCTACTATTTCCAATGATAAACTTACTATAATGTAGTGATAAAGCGATCCCTCCCTGGGACTTTTCATCTTTTTCTTAAATTTTGATGAGTGTGTCTTCTGTTTTGCTCCAGTGTAGCTATCTTCTGCTGTTCACAATGAGGATTCCTCAGGGACCCATAAACTTAGTTATTGATTATTCTATCTATTACCCTCACAATGGTGCTGTGATGGATGAATTGTTTATTTAATTATTAAACTACACCCATTGGTGAGTGTTATCAGGTGGATGCTGGGATTTCTCAGTTAATCGTACTTTATTCCATTTTATTTTAATTCCAATTATTTTTCAATCCCTTATGGATTTAGTTTCAATTGATATTATTATATTTACCATTTAGATTAATTTTTCCCCCTCTTTCCTGAATCTGTCCTAATTTTAGAATCTATCTCACTTAGACTGTATACTTCATATTATTTGTAGTACAACAGACAATGTAATCAGAAATAGTTATTTTCAACAGTAATTACAATAAACAAGGGATGGAGAGGTCTTCTCATAAACACTCCCCTCCAACCGGTAAAGGACATGATATATCGAAATGTAAGATCAAAGGTGGGAATACCCCCCCATATAATAAGATACATAGAACCCGAAGTGAGTTTTAATAAGATACAATATAGGTAAAACCAGTTGCAGCATGTTCACACATGTTTGATCACCACCACATGTTTTTTAATTAATTTCAAGTATTAATTTATTCACATTTTGTCACAAATGACGCACGTTTGTGTGTGTTTTTTTCAATCGAGCATCTCAGCTCATCACACATTTTTCAATAATGTCAAAGTATAGGCTTCTCTTTTATGATATATTTTCAGCTTCACTTTCTAAACTTGCACTCACCTTTATGTTTATAATTATTAAAATCATCAGAATTTCTATTTCACGCAACTCCCCTTATCACAGTCCTTTGCATAATTCACAATTGTTTTCCACACTTCATTCATCACATACTTATATTATATGCAAAGTTTATATCCATATTCAATATTTGATCCTGGTGTAACATTAGGAATACGATCTAATATATTCTAGCGCCGTTAATATCATATATGCAATATTTTAATAAATTATTTTTTTTTTTTTTTGGTGAATTGGAGGGAATTGTTGAAAAGGTTTCCTCCCAATTTGTCCTCGTTTTGTCACTATAACTATAATAGTAACATCGGAAGTTACATACAAGTGGGAAGAAGTCCCATTATAATTTGATAATTGAACATTTATGAGGCTGTAATGTAATCACACGGAATTACAAGGAGTACGTCAATACAGATCCGTGACTGGCCTAGATCCATCATGTGACTCAGAACTGTTTTGCGTTCCATTTGAATTATAATTAAACAAGGAAAGCGTTCCATTGTAATCTAAGACGGCCGGTGAGAATTACGAGCAGGGATTGGTGGAACGTCCCGTTAAAAACATCCTGGAATGGGCAATCGGGTTTGCCTGGTTAAAGCAATTGCGAAACGTGCACGTCGGCGTTTCAGAGCGGTGCTGACAAGCCCGCTCACACTGATCACAGTGCAGGGAAAAAAATGCTCTAATAAATAGAAAAAGATATATGAGAGATTAGGGATGGATGTTAATAGCAGGATATAATGTTATGTAGGTAGTATTGAAATGTAGCAAACGTTTTAGGCAATATACCGAGCAGAGCAGAATTTATATAGATGTGATATACAGCCGGTTATGAGGATTAATTAGCCTTAGATACTCAGTGCGAACAAGGGGTAGTGAACTATAGGCAACCCTCAGTATCCGTATCGTGTCATATCTGTGTGACACGGATCGTTTCTCTGGTGCCCATTGAATATTAATGTAACAGTACATCTGACTCACTAATATTAAATAGCAATTATATACGTCAATTTAGACCTGTGTGAGACAGGTTTTCATTCAACTTTTTAACCCCGACTGGGCACGACATTATACGGATATTGATATGATCTAGATGAAATAGCTGCTATACATACGGGACATGTTATGTGCTCAATTAACGGCACACACAGACCCGCATTCTAATTGTGTCCATTGGTTAGGATATATGATCTGTTTTCATGTGGTCACACACATTGGACCAATACAATAATCCAATGTGCCCTTTTCACAAATTTAACAGGTTTACATTATAAATTCATTAACATATGTTAATTTAAATACCTGTTCTATATATGGGGCACGTTGTGAGTTGATTCCTAATTAACGGCTTACACAGACCTGCAGTATAATTATACCTATTGACCAGGGCGGCGCAATAGCGCTGTGTAAATTATTATCATAAGGTCACGCATATCGGATCATCTCAGCACTTCGGTGTGCCCCCCTAGTAGAATCAATTGGCCCATATTATAAACCCATGGATATGTTCCAATTTAAATACTTGTTATGCACATGTGGTATGCCTTGTGTTGGTTTCTAAATAAAGGCACACATAAACCTGCAGCACAATCACACCTAGAGATCAGGGTTGTGCAAACTGCTACGGTACAGTCACACATATTCAAATCTATTTTTAATAAAAGGCATATATAGACCTGCAGCACAATCACATCTATAGATTAGGGTTGTGCAAACTGCATTGTAAACCCATTACTATTGTGGCTTCCAATATATACGGAGCTCACAATTTTGGAGATTATATATTTTGGGTTTTAATAGCCGATGAACATGAGTGCAGTGGTAACTAATGAGTAAAATATTGTTCACACTGTAGAGCGAGAGGAGGGAATCATCAACAACCAATTATATGTACTGTAATGGATACGGGGAACACCAGTAACCCTTTGTAGTAAATTAATAGCAACCGGTTCTTGATAACCACAATATCAGTGGCACCATTTGTAACAAATAAGGGAACAATGACGGTTGCAGGTTTCTTGTAGAATATTCTTTGAAACCATTCAGTGCCTTTACATTATTTACAGTATCAGGTTTCCAAATACCTCCTCTTGTTATCCATGTGAGAAGTTCAGGCTACCTAACCCTACATACAGCTATTATACTACATTCATTGCTCTCAAATCGATAAATAAATGAAGCACAAAATTCAGGCACGGTGAATCAGTTTTTATTTTGTTTATAGCACCAATTTATTCACTATACACAAATAAACACATTGAATACACTTTTCTTATGTTTCTCAATTGCTAATAACAATTTTTATGATAGTATTAATAAAAGTTAGATTTTAATATATGTTTACAAAAAGAATAATAATAATAAAAATTCTTCTTCTTCTCTAAGTGCGCCAACAAAAGAGACAATCCTTTTCTGTCCTATGTTGTTCTGTAATTTATTGTCTAAGGCAGCACCCCCTATGATGAATGACAAATAAAATTTCTTGAAATCAAAAAATCAGGGGATCTTTTCAGCAAATATTATAAACGTCAGTATCTTTCTAGTGCAGAGAACATCCTTATCCCCCATTTCCCCTTTGTGTATTGATTTGAAATATCTCACATGAAAAGTGACCATGCTGTTGGCCCTGGCCTCGGCCAGGCAAGTGTCAGAATTGGCGGCTTTGTCTCACAAAAGCCATATCTGATTGTCCATTCGAACAGGGCAGAGCTGCGGACTCGTCCCCAGTTTCTTCCTAAGGTGGTGTCAGCGTTTCACCTGAACCAGCTTATTGTGGTACCTGCGGCTACTAGGGACTTGGAGGACTCCAAGTTGCTAGAGGTTGTCAGGGCCCTGAAAATATAGGTTTCCAGGACGGCTGGAGTCAGGAAAACTGACTCGCTGTTATCCTGTATGCACCCAACAAACTGGGTGCTCTTGCTTCTAAGCAGACGATTGCTCGTTGGATTTGTAGCACATTTCAACTTGCACATTCTGTGGCAGGCCTGCCACAGCCTAAATCTGTCAAGGCCCATTCCACAAGGAAGGTGGGCTCATCCTGGGCGGCTGCCCGAGGGGTCTCGGCATTACAACTCTGCCGAGCAGCTACGTGGTCGGGGGAGAACACGTTTGTAAAATTCTACAAATTTGATACCCTGGCTAAAGAGGACCTGGAGTTCTCTCATTCGGTGCTGCAGAGTCATCCACACTCTCCCGCCCGTTTGGGAGCTTTGGTATAATCCCCATGGTCCTGACGGAGTCCCCAGCATCCACTAGGACGTCAGAGAAAATAAGATTTTACTTACCGATAAATCTATTTCTCGTAGTCCGTAGTGGATGCTGGGCGCCCATCCCAAGTGCGGATTGTCTGCAATACTTGTACATAGTTATTGTTACAAAAATCGGGTTATTATTGTTGTGAGCCATCTTTTCAGAGGCTCCGCTGTTATCATGCTGTTAACTGGGTTCAGATCACAGGTTGTACAGTGTGATTGGTGTGGCTGGTATGAGTCTTACCCGGGATTCAAAATCCTTCCTTATTGTGTACGCTTGTCCGGGCACAGTATCCTAACTGAGGCTTGGAGGAGGGTCATAGGGGGAGGAGCCAGTGCACACCACCTGATCCTAAAGCTTTTACTTTTGTGCCCTGTCTCCTGCGGAGCCGCTAATCCCCATGGTCCTGACGGAGTCCCCAGCATCCACTACGGACTACGAGAAATAGATTTATCGGTAAGTAAAATCTTATTTTTACCCTCGATAATTCATAAGGACCAAACTGGATTCATTACGGGACGACACTCGGTGGTGAATGTAAGAAGAGTCATAGCTGCGATACAGTATGTGTCTTCTAATGCTTCTTCCCTGTCTTCACCTCAGATTGTAGTTACATTAGACGCAGAAAAAGCATTTGATTTAGTATTATGGCCTCACTTATTTAAAACTTTATTTGATTTTGGTTTCCCTTCCCAATTTATTGATATATTACGTATTATATACTCTAACCCTAAATCTCAGGTAGCTTGTAATGGTAAAATATCCTCTCCTTTTTATTTACAGAGGGGAACCAGACAAGGTTGCCCCCTGTCCCCTTTGCTTTTCGCGATAGCAATTGAACCTTTAGCAGTTGCCATCCGAGGTTCGTCACTGATAAAAGGTATTAAAATTAATTCGGAAGAATTAAAGATAGGATTGTTTGCGGACGATGCACTGCTTTTTGTTTCGGAGCCTTCCAGTTCGTTGCCAGCTCTATTTAGCTTGATTGAATCTTTTGGAAAAATTTCAGGATATAAAATTAATGTAACAAAATCAGAAGTGCTTTTATTGGGGAATTCTGATTCGGGTTTTTTAAATTATATGAATATTCCGTTAGCTTTTGCCCCTTCCCGCATCAAATATCTGGGAATACAAATTTGTTCGGATTTATCACAGATGTATGCGGCCAATTTTGCTTCAGTAATTACAAAAATAGGAGTCAAACTTGAGTCATGGAGGGACTTGCCCCTCTCTCTCATGGGACGATTGGCTGTTGTCCAATCTATATTATTTCCAAAATTGTTTTATTGTATGCAACAAATTCCAATAGCTTTGACTGATTCTGATTTCAAGAAATTAGATTCAATGTTTTCCAAATTCATTTGGCAGGGCAAACGTCCACGTATCTCAAGGGCAAAGATGGTCGTACACAAAAGAAAAGGAGGTCTAGGATACCCTGACTTATCTGCATATTCACTTGCTACCTTTTTTAGGTACATTAATGCTTGGATCTTAAATAAATCTGAATATGTTGATTTAGATTTGGAAACGGCAATTTTTTATCCGTATGCCCCAGGTGCTCTTCTACAATCCAAAATATCTTTACTTCCTCAATGGATTAAAACACATGTTCTATTTGTAGATACATATAAAGCTTGGCTAACAATTAATAACAGATTTAAAACCAACCCATACCTTACCCAATTTATACCTTTATGGGGAAATCCGTCTTTCCCTCCATCAATGTCCAATTCAGGTTTTATAGTGTGGAAGATGAAAGGTCTGGATTTATCACATAAAGTTTTCGACCCAGGAGGCTCAATTTTGACGTTCTCGGATATCTGTCTTACCTATTCCATTCCAAAACACCATATGTTTATGTATTTTCAAACACGCCACTTTTTGACTTCCATTAAAGCATCAATGCTTCTTACACCTAAGAGAGACGTTCATTTATCCCAAGTGAAATCGCTAGATATGCTATTTTCTTTTCTTCTGACCAACAGTTATAAAATTAAATATTTATATCAACTAATAGTGGGTTCAACTACACATGTGCAATGGGATATATTGTTGCAAAAATGGAAAGCAGATATTCCCTCTTTAACGGATGTCTCAGAGCTAACAGAATTATCGGTTTTATCCTCAAAAGTTCTCTCCTCAACATATTTACAAGAAGTATATGTACGGACGCTGCATAGAGCATATATTACCCCACATCAAAGAAGTTAAGGATGAACAGGGTACGTGTATTAAATGTGGGACTACGATTGCCAACTTTATACATTGCACATGGGATTGTTATAAGTTGAGAACTTTTTGGTACAAGATTATAGGCTTTCTAAATTTAATGTTTGGTACGCAATTAAGTCCTGATCCAAAGGCTTGTTTAGGACTTAGTCTTTCTGCTTGGCACCTGGGTAAAAATAAAAAATGCATCTTACCTTTGCTTATTACTACTATAACTGTATGCAAGAAATGTATTTTACTTCATTGGACTAAAAAATCAGCACCTTCACTTTTAGAGGTCAAACAAAAGTTGACAAATATTTTATACTAGGTGCTTCATCGCGCCCTACGGGCGCTCTTCACACCGTCGCAAGGGGCTACGCCCCCTTAACCCTTGCATGCCTTTCTGGGGTTCAATATTTGTGTTATATGGAGTATCACCTGCATTCCTTTGTTAGTGGTTAAATATTGCACAATGAAAGGGTGTGCGATGGTGAAGGAGGCGCAGCCCCTTGCGACGGCGTGAACAGCACCTGCAGGCCACAATGTACAGAATGTAGCGGGTGCGGGGGGTACTGTGGATGGTGTCTGTAGATGCTGCGGATGGAGGGGGGGCGGAAGTGGGGGTGGGGCCCGGATGGGGAAGGGTTGGGAGGTGCTGCGGGTGGGGGAGGGGCAGAGGAGTGGGGGATGCAGATGGGGAGGGGTCCGGAGGCACTGCAGGTGGGGGAGGGGCAGGGGTGCCATGGGTGGGGGAGGGGCAAGTGTGGGGATGTTGCAGATGGGTGAAGGGTTCCGGTGGTGCTGTGGGATGGGAAGGGGCGGGAGTGCTGCTGGTGGGGTAGGGGTCCATAGGCGCCATGGGTAGGGGAGGGGCAGGTACGGGTGTTGCGGCAGATGGGGAAGGAGGTCCGTAGGTGCTGCAGGTGGTGGTGGGGCAGGTGTGGGGGTGCCATTGGTGGGGGAGGGGTGGGTGAGGGGGGGACCGCGGATGGAGGAGGGTGTCTGCAGATGCTGCAGGTGGAGGGGGGCAGGTGTGGGGGAGACATATAAGGGGGGTGAATGGTGGAGGGGGCCTGGAGATTGCTGGGGGTGGTGAAGGGGCGGAGGAGTGGGAGCCACGGGTGGTGTAGGGGGTCTGGAGGCACAGCATGTGGGGGAGGGGTGGAGTGCCGCATGTGGTGGAGGGGAAGGTGCGGAGGTGTGGTGCATTGGGGAGAGGTCTGGAGGTGCTGCGGGTACTGTACCTGCCAAAAAGGTAGTTGGAGGGTATGCAGTAACAGGGCCAGGACAGGGGTGACAGGGTCAGAACAGGGTTGACTGGGCCAGGACAGGGGTGACAGGGTCAGAACAGGGGTGACAAGGTCAGAACAGGGGTGACAGGGTCAGAACAGGGGTGACGGGGCCAGGACAGGGGTGACGGGGCCAGGACATGGGCGACGGGGCCAGGACAGAAATGACAGGGACAGGATAGGGGTGACAGGGTCAGTGTAGGGGCGGCAGGACCAGGACAGGGGTGACAGGGCCAGTATAGGGTTGACAGGGCAAGCACAGGGGTGACAGGGCCAGGATAGGGGTAGCAGGGCCAGCATAAGGGTGACAGGGCCAGGATAAGGGTGAAAGGGCCAGGAAAAGGGTGAAAGGGCCAGGATAAGGGTGGCAGGTCAAGGCCAGGGGTGACAGGGACATGACAGAACACAGGGCACGGGAGAGATTGGTATTAGGGACTGTACAGTGGTGACAGACAGATGTGTCTTACCGGAGTCACTGCTGCTGGCTGCTGCTGTTCCACTCCAACCTGTTGGCATCTGCTGCTGGTGGAGACTTGGCATGGCTGACTCTCTTAGGCTGTATTCCTGCTTCCTCTGCCCGTCCGCATCCCTCCCCCCCTCCTCAGTCACACACCGCAGACCTCGCGCAGCTGCCGGGCACTGTGGTAAGGTGAGACTGGGAGTGACTGGTTAGCTCCCAGGAGATGCTGCGGCTGGAGGGAGGAGGGGGTCATAGCATGCACGTGGCGCGGACCTCACGGCTGCTGGGCACTATGGTAAGGGGAGACTGGGAGTGACTGGTTAGCTCCCAGGAGACGCTGATGCTGGAGGGAGGAGGGGGTCAGAGCCTGCAAGCAGCGCGGACTTCTGCAGCGCTACCCGCCGGCTAAAGTGTGTGAAGGAGCTGGGCGCAACTCACTGCGGGTGGCAGCGCTGCAGCTAGCGGTGGGGTCGCAGGGGCTGGAGATAACAGAGGCAGTACGGAAAGTGCACAGCGGCTGGTGACCCACAAAACTACAGCTAAGAAGCGTGGAGTGTGCCAGAATGTGACGCTCCTCCCCGCCAGAGAGACCCTGCTGAGTATGCTGATGTGGGGGTCAAGTATGGCATACCCCCTCACACACCCCCATACCTCCCAAATGTCCCAATTTTCGCGGGACAGTCCCATTTTTTGGGGTCTGTCCCGCTGTCCCACCCGCGGGTCGCAGTGTTCTGCGGGTGGGGGAGGGGGGAGCAGTTGGAAAGCTCCTGTACTCGCTATTCTGCTTAGCAGAGCAGCGGTGAATAGTGGAGACAGAGGGAGAGGGGCATCAGGGGGTACGGATTAAGGGGGGGTTCCAGCAGCAGAGCCGGATTAAGGGGGGGGCAGGCAGTACGTACCGTTGGCCCCACAGTTTTAGGGGTCCCCCCGGCTGAAGTAGCTCTGTCCCAGCTCTGAAGCTCCCCCATCCTGCCAGCAACAGCGGCAGCATTGTGCTACAGTCAGCACACGCTGCTGCATATTGGCAGGTCTGTGGTGTTGCAGGGAGGCTGCAGTCTCCCTGCTTTCTTCTGCCTGTGCGGGTGTGTAGGGGGAGCGACCACCTCCTCTGGATTTAGCCCTAGCTGAGGGGCCAAAATTCCATAAAAAAAATAAAATAAAAAAAATAATCCCGGAATTTGCATAATGGGGCGTGGCCTCGCGTCCCGCGATTAGGTCACGCCCCCAACCCACAACAGGCACAGCAATGAGATAGGGCTCCCCTGTCTCAAGTACCCTGTGCCCCCCGGACTCATAATCAGCCCCTGGGGGCATGCCAGCAGCTCACAGAGCGCTGGGCATGCCCCCTCACTGACGAAAACGGGGCCCTCCCGTGAAGCCACGCCCCCTTTTCGCTGTGTGTGTGTGTGTGTGTGTGTGTGTGTGTGTGTGTGTTTGAGTGTGTGTGTGTAAGCTGGGAGGTATATGCACCCCTGCCTGTTCCATGGCCCTCATTCCGAGTTGATCGGTCGCAAGGCGAATTTAGCAGAGTTACACACGCTAAGCCGCCGCCTACTGGGATTGTATCTTAGCATCTTAAAATTGCGACCGATGTATTCGCAATATTGCGATCACAAACCTCGTAGCAGTTTTGGAGTAGCTTCAGACTTACTCTGCCTGTGCGATCAGTTCAGTGCTTGTCGTTCCTGGTTGACGTCACAAACACACCCAGCGTTCGCCCAGGCACTCCCACCGTTTCTCCGGCCACTCCTGCGTTTTTTCCGGAAACGGTAGCGTTTTCAGCCACACGCCCCTGAAACGCCGTGTTTCCGCCCAGTAACACCCATTTCCTGTCAATCACATTACGATCGCCGGAGCGATGAAAAAGCCGTGAGTAAAATTACTTTCTACATAGCAAAGTTACTTGGCGCAGTCGCAGTGCGAACATTGCGCATGCGTACTAAGCGGATTTTCATTGCGATGCGATGAAAAATACCGAGCGAACAACTCGGAATGAGGGCCCATGTCCATACTATCTGCTTCTGCAGCTGCTCCTAGTGTCCTATAGATTTGGCCAGATCTGTGACTCATTTGACTAACTCCGCCCACTGTTGTGACTCCGCCCAGCGTTAGCAAATGAATCACAAGATCACAGATCTGGGCTATTATATAGGAGATTGGTCTTCTTAGATAAGGTTTTTAGAAAACATTGCCTTTCAAACAAGAAAAGGTTTTCTAAGAAGCGGAGTTATGTTTTTGTCTTCTATTCTCTATCTCTCTTCCTTCCTTTCTTTTCTACTATATGTCTTTACATTTCTCCCACTTTCCTTGCTTCCCTTCCCCTCCCCATCCAGATTATTTTAATTTAAGTTTGGAGTACATAATTAGTCAAGAAAGTAGAATATTATACAGTTTAGGTTAGTTAACTGTGAAAGGATTTACAAGAAGAATACTATGTTACTATTCACTGGTATGAAACTGTACTTTTGATATAATGATATCTTATAAAATTCCAACATGAAGATGGCTAGTGTAAAGTAACAAAATCTTAATTGTAACTTTGTATCTGAGTTTTCTTTTTGAAAAACACATTTCTACTATTCTTTACATGTTGAACATTTTTATTTCTGTATTGTACGAGAAAAAACTCAATAAAAATTATTTGAAAAAAAATAAACTTCTTTTATTTAACAGGCCACTGATGGAGACAAAGGTAGCATACGGCCCTAACCAGGGGTGTATCTAGGGGTCCGAGCGCCTCTGGCACAGTAAGGGCTGGTGCCCCCCTCCCCAACATATTTGAAATAAGGAGGGTATATTAAAAAAGGGCATGGCTTTGTGGGCATGGGGCGTAGCCACACAATAGTACTTCCAATTCAAATTATGCCACACAGTAGCATATTACACTGCACAGTAGTATCTCTTATTCACGTTATGCCACACAGTATCACATTACACCACACAGTAGTGTCTATTATTCACGTTATGCCACACAGTATCACATTACACTGCACAGTAGTGTCTCTTATTCACGTTATGCCACACAGTATCACATTACACTGCACAGTAGTGTCTCTTATTCACGTTATGCCACACAGTATCACATTACACTGCACAGTAGTGTCTCTTATTCACGTTATGCCACACAGTATCACATTACACTGCACAGTAGTGTCTCTTATTCACGTTATGCCACACAGTATCACATTACACTGCACAGTTGTGTCTCATATTCACGTTATGCAACACAGTAGTACCCCTATAGGATACACTGTCTATAGTAGGCATATGGGGAATGCAAATAGAAAATAGAAATGTGGACCAGTGCTAGTAAATATATTTATATTTTTATAAGTGTAATGCGGTCAAACCACATTCAGGGATGCGACTGCAATATCCCTGTTCTAAGCGCTCCGTTGATTGGATCACATTGGCTGTAAACACCTCTGCCTGATTGACAGGCAGAGCCGGAGGACGAGGGGCGGTGATGGACCATTGCAGAATCTGCAATCCTTACCGAATAACCCCCACTGCCATTAGTACATCTGATCCCGCCCATAGGCACACACATATACACTTACATACATAGGGGGAGATTCAAATGTTTGAAAAGTCAGTTGGGAGTCTGTTTTTTCCTATCTAATAGACAGGAAAACACAGACACCCAACCGACTTTTCAGACATTTGAATCTCCCCCATACTGTCACACACAAAACATATACAGTACATATGATATAGAGTACAGTCACACATGCAGTATATACAAATAGTTACACACATACACACATATATACAGTCACATACATATTAGTGATGTGCACCGGACATTTTTCGGGTTTTGTGTTTTGGTTTTGGATTCGGTTCCTCGGCCGTGTTTTGGATTCAGACGCGTTTTGGCAAAACCTCTCTGAAATTTTTTTGTCGGAATCGGGTGTGTTTTGGATTCGGGTGTTTTTTTTACAAAAAACCCTCAAAAACAGCTTAAATCATAGAATTTGGGGGTAATTTTGATCCCATAGTATTATTAACCTCAATAACCATAATTTACACTCATTTTCAGTCTATTCTGAACACCTCACACCTCACAATATTATTTTTAGTCCTAAAATTTGCACCGAGGTCGCTGGATGGCTAAGCTAAGCGACACAAGTGGCCGACACAAACACCTGGCCCATCTAGGAGTGGCACTGCAGTGTCAGGCAGGATGGCACTTCAAAAAAATTGTCCCCAAACAGCACATGATGCAAAGAAAAAAAGAGGCGCACCAAGGTCGCTGTGTGACTAAGCTAAGCGACCCAAGTGGCTGACACAAACACCTGGGCCATCTAGGAGTGGCACTGCAGTGTCAGGCAGGGTGGCACTTCAAAAAAATAGTCCCCAAACAGCACATGATGCAAAGAAAAAAAGAGGCGCACCAAGGTCGCTGTGTGACTAAGCTAAGTGACCCAAGTGGCCGACACAAACACCTGGCCCATCTAGGAGTGGCACTGCAGTGTCAGGCAGGATGGCACTTCAAAAAAATAGTCCCCAAACAGCACATGATGCAAAGAAAAAAAGAGGCACACCAAGGTCGCTGTGTGACCAAGCTAAGCGACCCAAGTGGCCGACACAAACACCTGGATCTAGGAGTGGAACTGCAGTGTCAGGCAGGATGGCACTTCAAAAAAATAGTCCCCAAACAGCACATGATGCAAAGAAAAAAAGAGGCGCACCAAGGTCGCTGTGTGACTAAGCTAAGCGACACAAGTGGCCGACACAAACACCTGGCCCATCTAGGAGTGGCACTGCAGTGTCAAGACAGGATGGCACTTCAAAAAAATAGTCCCCAAACAGCACATGATGCAAAGAAAAAAAGAGGCGCAATGATGTAGCTGTGTGACTAAGCTAAGCGACCCAAGTGGCCAACACAAACACCTGGCCCATCTAGGAGTGGCACTGCAGTGTCAGACAGGATGGCACTTAAAAAAAATAGTCCCCAAACAGCACATGATGCAAAGAAAAAAAGAGGCGCACCAAGGTCGCTGTGTGACTAAGCTAAGCGACACAAGTGGCCGACACAAACACCTGGCCCATCTAGGAGTGGCACTGCAGTGTCAGGCAGGATGGCACTTCAAAAAAATTGTCCCCAAACAGCACATGATGCAAAGAAAAATGAAAGAAAAAAGAGGTGCAAGATGGAATTGTCCTTGGGCCCTCCCACCCACCCTTATGTTGTATAAATAGGACATGCACACTTTAACAACCCATCATTTCAGCGACAGCGTCTGCCACACGACTGTGACTGAAATGACTGGTTGGTTTGGGCCCCCACCTAAAAAAGAAGCAATCAATCTCTCCTTGCACAAACTGGCTCTACAGAGGCAAGATGTCCACCTCATCATCATCCTCCAATTCCTCACCCCTTTCACTGTGTACATCCCCCTCCTCACAGATTATTAATTAGTCCCCACTGGAATCTACCATCTCAGGTCCCTGTGTACTTTCTGGAGGCAATTGCTGCTGGTGAATGTCTCCACGGAGGAATTGATTATAATTCATTTTGATGAACATCATCTTCTCCACATTTTCTGGAAGTAACTTCGTACGCCGATTGCTGACAAGGTGAGCGGCTGCACTAAACACTCTTTCGGAGTACACACTGGAGGGAGGGCAACTTAGGTAGAATAAAGCCAGTTTCTGCAAGGGCCTCCAAATTGCCTCTTTTTCCTGAAAGTATATGTACGGACTGTCTGACGTGCCTACTTGGATGCGGTCACTCATATAATCCTCCACCATTCTTTCAATAGTGAGAGAATCATATGCAGTGACAGTAGACGACATGTCAGTAATCGTTGGCAGGTCCTTCAGTCCGGACCAGATGTCAGCACTCGCTCCAGACTGCCCTGCATCATCGCCAGCGGGTGGGCTCGGAATTCTTAGCCTTTTCCTCACACCCCCAGTTGCGGGAGAATGTAAAGGAGGAGATGTTGACGGGTCACGTTCCGCTTGACTTGACAATTTTCTCACCGGCAGGTCTTTGAACCTCTGCAGACTTGTGTCTGCCGGAAAGAGAGATACAACGTAGGTTTTAAATCTAGGATCGAGCACAGTGGCCAAAATGTAGTGCTCTGATTTCAACAGATTGACCACCCGTGAATCCTGGTTAGGCGAATTAAGGGCTCCATCCACAAGTCCCACATGCCTAGCGGAATTGCTCTGTTTTAGCTCCTCCTTCAATGTCTCCAGCTTCTTCTGCAAAAGCCTGATGAGGGGAATGACCTGACTCAGGCTGGCAGTGTCTGAACTGACTTCACGTGTGGCAAGTTCAAAGGGTTGCAGAACCTTGCACAACGTTGAAATCATTCTCCACTGCGCTTGAGTCAGGTGCATTCCCCCTCCTTTGCCTAGATGGTGGGCAGATGTATAGGCTTGAATGGCCTTTTGCTGCTCCTCCTTTTGCTGCTCCTCCATCCTCTGAAGCATATAGAGGGTTGAATTCCACCCGGTTACCACCTCTTGCTTCAGATGATGGCAGGGCAGGTTCAGGAATGTTTGGTGGTGCTCCAGTCTTCGGCACGCGGAGGCTGAATGCCGAAAGTGGCCCGAAGAATTGCGACAGCATCTCTTGCACACCCCTGTCGTTTTTTAAATAATTCTGCACCACCAAATTCAATGTATGTGCAAAACATGGGACGTGCTGGAATTTGCCCAGATGTAATGCACGCACAATATTGGTGGCGTTGTCCGATGTCACAAATCCCCAGGAGAGTCCAATTGGGGTAAGCCATTCTGCGATGATGTTCCTCAGTTTCCGTAAGAGGTTGTCAGCTGTGTGCCTCTTCTGGAAAGCGGTGATAAAAAGCGTAGCCTGCCTAGGAACGAGTTGGCGTTTGCGAGATGCTGCTACTGGTGCCGCCGCTGCTGTTCTTGCTGCGGGAGGCAATACATCTACCCAGTGGGCTGTCACAGTCATATAGTCCTGAGTCTGCCCTGCTCCACTTGTCCACATGTCCGTGGTTAAGTGGACATTGGGTACAACTGCATTTTTTAGGACACTGGTGACTCTTTTTCTGAGGTCTGTGTACATTTTCGGTATCGCCTGCCTAGAGAAATGGAACCTAGATGGTATTTGGTACCGGGGACACAGTACCTCAATCAAGTCTCTAGTTGCCTCTGAATTAACGGTGGATACCGGAACCACGTTTCTCAACGCCCAGGCTGCCAAGGCCTGAGTTATCTGCTTTGCAGCAGGATGACTGCTGTGATATTTCATCTTCCTCGCAAAGGACTGTTGGACAGTCAATTGCTTACTGGAAGTAGTACAAGTGGTCTTCCGACTTCCCCTCTGGGATGACGATCGACTCCCAGCAGCAACAACAGCAGCGCCAGCAGAGGTAGGCGTTACACTCAAGGATGCATCGGAGGAATCCCAGGCAGGAGAGGACTCGTCAGACTTGCCAGTGACATGGCCTGCAGGACTATTGGCTTTCCTGTGTAAGGAGGAAATTGACACTGAGGGAGTTGGTGGTGTGGTTTGCAGGAGCTTGGTTACAAGAGGAAGGGATTTAGTGGTCAGTGGACTCCTTCCGCTGTCACCCAAAGTTTTTGAACTTGTCACTGACTTCTGATGAATGCGGTCCAGGTGACGTATAAGGGAGGATGTTCCTAGGTGGTTAACGTCCTTACCCCTACTTATTACAGCTTGACAAAGGCAACACACGGCTTGACACCTGTTGTCCGCATTTGTGTTGAAATAATTCCACACCGAAGAGCTGATTTTTTTTGTATTTTGACCAGGCATGTCAATGGCCATATTCGTCCCACGGATAACAGGTGTCTCCCCGGGTGCCTGACTTAAACAAACCACCTCACCATCAGAATCCTCCTTGTCAATTTCCTCCCCAGCGCCAGCAACACCCATATCCTCATCCTGGTGTACTTCAACAGTGACATCTTCAATTTGACTATCAGTAACTGGACTGCGGGTGCTCCTTCCAGCACTTGCAGGGGGCGTGCAAATGGTGGAAGGCGCAAGCTCTTCCCGTCCAGTGTTGGGAAGGTCAGGCATCGCAACCGACACAATTGAACTCTCCTTGGGGATTTGTGATTTAGAAGAACGCACAGTTCTTTGCTGTGCTTTTGCCAGCTTAAGTCTTTTCATTTTTCTAGCGAGAGGATGAGCGCTTCCCAGGGGCGGAACTACTGGCGGGGCAGGCAGTGCATTGCACTGGGGCCCCGCCGCACTCAAGGGCCCACAGCCGCCGGCCAGCATTACATGAATGAGTCACAATGACTCATTGTATGCAGAGGCGTAACTAGGGGAGTGCGAGTAGATCGCACGCCCTGGGCGCCATTACAGACCAGGAAAAGGGGGGCGCCACTAGTGCGGTGCATCCAAAGTTATTTTCATAATGTCCGCAGTTGCTGCAGTTCTGGCTGCGGACCTTCTGATTAAACCGGAGTGTGCGGCGCTGGATGGAGAGGAGACGCTCTAAGTATCCTTTAGCTGCAAATGTGCAGCCGACCGGACATACTGGCTAAAGGCAGTGGGGAGCTCCCGGGCTGCAGCGTCGATCTCGCCTTCCGGCCAAAGCCCCGAGGACTATGTTTGGCCATGCTGCTGGAGTATTTATTACTCCGTTGCGGTTCACGGTGCCGGCTTCCCCAGTGTGCGGCACTTAATGGACATTGGGCCCCCTCCCTTCCTGGTCGCTTCAGGCTTCAGCTCCGCAGCCGCACGAGTGCGGAGCTCCCGGGCTGCAGCATCGTGCTCCCCTGTCCAGCCTCTGCCTCGGGGACAGTGTGTCCCTGCAACGCGGATGTTTTATGTATGCTGGCCCCTCCAATGTGTGCGGCGCTGGAAGGACAGGGTGCACTCTCCTTCCCTGTAAACTTTTAGCCGTAGCTCCGCAGCCGCCGGGGCTTAATTACCTTAACTGCGGCTCTCCCCGTCCGGCCTCCACCCAGGGGACACTGTGGCCCTGCTGCTGGGGAACGAGACAAGCTTCTAGGAGTCCTGGATAAGGACAGCCAAGCTGGGGATGGTCGCTGCCTTCCTCACCTACGTCTGGACACTGGAGAGGGCCCCTGATGCACTGCCTGGGATCCAGCTGCCTCATCACCAGCCCAGGTCTGTCTCGTGTTTGCATCATGTATGTTTCATGTACTGTATGTATCATGTACTGTGTCATGTATGTATCTATCATGTCTGTTTATGTCATGTATCATATGTATCATGTATATATGTGTGTGTAATGTCTGTAATAATAACCAGTTGGGGCTGCTATTGTATATTATACATACACACCGACAAACACTGACACCTGTACATACACACCTACATACACTGACATACACACCCTGACACCTGTACATTCACACCGACATACACTGACATACACACACTGACACCTGTACATATACACTGACATACACTGACATACACCCACTGACACCTGTACATACACTGACATACACACCCTGACACCTGTACATTCACACCGACATACACTGACATACACACACTGACACCTGTACATACACACTGACATACACTGACATACACACCCTGACACCTGTACATTCACACCGACATACACTGACATACACACACTGACACCTGTACATACACACTGACATACACTGACATACACACCCTGACACCTGTACATTCACACCGACATACACTGACATACACACACTGACACCTGTACATACACACCGACATACACTGACATACACCTGTACATACACACTGACATACACACCTGACACCTGTACATTCACACCGACATACACTGACATACACCCACTGACACCTGTACATACACACTGACATACACTGACATACACACACTGACACCTGTACATACACACCGACATACACTGACATACACCCACTGACACCTGTACATACACACTGACATACACACCCTGACACCTGTACATTCACACCGACATACACTGACATACACACACTGACACCTGTACATACACACTGACATACACTCACTGACACCTGTACATACACACTGACATACACACCCTGACACCTGTACATACACACCTACATACACTGACATACACACACTGACACCGGTACATACACACTGACATACACTGACATACACACCCTGACACCTGTACATTCACACCGACATACACTGACATACACACACTGACACCTGTACATTCACACCGACATACACACCGACACCTGTACATACACACCGACATACACACACTGACATCTGCACATACACACCGACCTACACTGATATACACACCCTGACACCTGTACATACACACCGACATACACTGACATACACACCCTGATACCTGTACATACACACCGACATACACACACTGACACCTGTTCATACACACCGACATACGCTGACATACACACTCTGACACCTGTACATACACATCGACGTACACTGACATACACACCCTGACACCTACACATACACACCGACATACACTGACATGCACACAGTGTGATACAATGTGAATTTTGGCTCATTCAGTGTGCTACAATGTGAATTTCGGCTCATTCAGTGTGCTACAAGGTGAATTTCGGCTCATTCAGTGTGCTGCAATGTGAATTTCGGTTCATTCAGTGTGCTACAATGTGAATTTCGGCTCATTCAGTGTGCTGTAATGTGAATTACGGCTCATTCAGTGTGCTATGATGTGAATTTCTGCTCATACAGTGTGCTATAATGTGAATGTCGGCTCATTCAGTGTGCTACAATGTGAATTTCGGCTCATTCAGTATGCTACAATGTGAATTTCGGCTCACTCAGTGTGCTACAATGTGAATTTCGGCTCATTCAGTATGCTACAATGTGAATTTCGGCTCATTCAGTGTGCTACAATGTGAATTTCGGCTCATTCAGTGTGCTACAATGTGAATTTCGGCTCATTCAGTGTGATACAATGTGAATTTTGGCTCATTCAGTGTGCTACAATGTGAATTTCGGCTCATTCAGTGTGCTACAAGGTGAATTTCGGCTCATTCAGTGTGCTGCAATGTGAATTTCGGTTCATTCAGTGTGCTACAATGTGAATTTCGGCTCATTCAGTGTGCTGTAATGTGAATTACGGCTCATTCAGTGTGCTATGATGTGAATTTCTGCTCATACAGTGTGCTATAATGTGAATGTCGGCTCATTCAGTGTGCTACAATGTGAATTTCGGCTCATTCAGTATGCTACAATGTGAATTTCGGCTCACTCAGTGTGCTACAATGTGAATTTCGGCTCATTCAGTATGCTACAATGTGAATTTCGGCTCATTCAGTGTGCTACAATGTGAATTTCGGCTCATTCAGTGTGCTACAATGTGAATTTCGGCTCATTCAGTGTGCTACAATGTGAATTTCGGCTCATTCAGTGTGCTAAAATTTTAAAGGGGCACCAGTACTAGAGAGTGTAAGGGGTATTACTACACTGAAGGACACGCCCCCTTTTCCCGGAGCGCGCATGATTTCACCCTTCACTTTTTCATACCCCTCTTAAAAAAATTACACCTATTTGGGCAGGAGATAATGATGGTAAGGTACATGTGGAATTGAAAAGAATGTTCCCAGCTGGCGTGTCACAGCTGGCGTGTCATGTTGACACATCCCATTTTCAGTGTCTACGCCCCCCTTCTGGTATGTGGCCATGGCCATTTTTATCAGTGCGCGCTGGTGGCGTGCGCACATACTTTCCTTTGTAGGTTTTTTTTTTTCCGGATGGGGGGGCGCCATTATTGATCTTGCCCTGGGCTCCAAAATCCCTAGCCTCTGATTGTATGTCATGCCGCAGCCGCACACCAGCGCTCCCGTGACCCGCCCGTCATCCGCACACGAAGGAGGGAGGAGGGTCCGTCCCTCCCTCCCTCATATACAAACTGGTCACAGGGACAGTCTCTCAGTGAAGGAGAGAGCCGCAGCAGCGCTTTGTTACTGGTGGAGGCGCTGCTGCTGCTGCTCCTCTGCTTCACTATAGGCTGTCTCTGAGAACAGCCTATAGGGAAGCAAAGGGGCAGCAGCAGCAGCGCCTCCACCAGTAACACAGCGCTGCTGCGGCTCCCTCCTTCACCTCCCTCCTCCTCATTCTCTACTGCCCGGGAAGCTGCACCGAGGAGCCTGAGCCAACAGAGAGGGTAAGTATAATTCTTCTTTCTTTCTTTCTTTCTTTCTTTCTTTCTTTCTTTCTTTCTTTCTTTCTTTCTCTTTCTTTCTTTCTGTCTCTTTCTTTTTTTATTTGTTGGGACTGCCTGCCGCAATGTGTAAAAAGGGGGGACTGCCTGCCGCTATCTATAAAAATGGGGAATCTGCCTGCCGCAATGTAAAAATGGGGAATCTGCCTGCCGCAATGTAAAAATGGGGAATCTGCCTGCCGCAATGTGTAAAAATGGGGAATCTGCCTGCCGCAATGTAAAAATGGGGAATCTGCCTGCCGCTATGTATAAAAATGGGGAATCTGCCTGCCGCTATGTATAAAAATGGGGAATCTGCCTGCCGCTATGTATAAAAATGGGGAATCTGCCTGCCGCTATGTGTAAAAAGGTAGAATCTGCCTGCCGTAATGTGTAAAAAGGGCACGCTATCTGCCGTTATGTGTAAAAGTGTATGGTGTCTGCCGTAATGTGTAAAATGGGGACGCTGTCTGCCGTAATGTGTAAAATGGGGACGCTGTCTGCCGTAATGTGTAAAAAGTGTACGCTGTCTGCCGCTATGTGTAACGAGGGCACGCTGTCTGCCGCTATGTGTAACGAGGGCACGCTGTCTGCCATTGTGTAAAAAGTGTATGCTGTCTGCCGCTATGTGTAACGAGGGCACGCTGTCTGCCATTATGTGTAAAAAGTGCACGCTGTCTGCCGTTATGTGTAAAAAGGGGAATCTGTTCGCTGTAAGGAGTAAAAGGGTCTCTACCTGGTGTAGTGGTGCTACTGTGCGGCGTAATTTGAAGAATGGAGACTACTGTGCACCGTTTTATGAATTGGTATTATTTTGTGGACACACCCCTTCCCCACGAAGCCACGCCACTATGTATTTTTGCGCGCGCCTACGGCGCGCACTGCCCATGGGGTGGACTTGGATGGGATGGGGGGGGGGGGGGGGCCCAAAGCATTTTGTTGCACCTGGGCCCACCGCTTGCTTGTTCCGCCACTGGCGCTTCCATCCTCATGTGAATCTGAACCACTAGCCATGAACATAGGCCAAGGCCTCAGCCGTTCCTTGCCACTCCGTGTCGTAAATGGCAAATTGGCAAGTTTACGCTTCTCGTCAGGCGCTTTCAATTTTGATTTTTGGGTCATTTTACTGAACTTTTGTTTTTTGGACTTTACATGCTCTCTACTATGACATTGGGCATCGGCCTTGGCAGACGACGTTGATGGCATTTCATCGTCTCGGCCATGACTAGTGGCAGCAGCTTCAGCACGAGGTGGAAGTGGATCTTGATCTTTCCCTATTTTAACCTCCACATTTTTGTTCTCCATTTTTTAATGTGTGGAATTATATGCCAGTATCAATAGCAATGGCCTACTACTATATATACTGCGCACAACTGAAATGCACCACAGGTATGGATGGATAGTATACTTGACGACACAGAGGTAGGTACAGCAGTGGCCTACTGTACCGTACTGCTATATATTATATACTGGTGGTCAGCAAACTGTGCAGAACTGAAATACACCACAGGTATGGATGGATAGTATACTTGACAACACAGAGGTAGGTACAGCAGTGGCCTACTGTACCGTACTGCTATATATTATATACTGGTGGTCAGCAAACTGTGCAAAAATGAAATGCACCACAGGTATGGATGGATATAATTATACTTGACGACACAGAGGTAGGTACAGCAGTGGCCTACTGTACCGTACTGCTATATATTATATACTGGTGGTCAGCAAACTGTGCAAAAATGAAATGCACCACAGGTATGGATGGATAGAATACTTGACGACACAGAGGTAGGTACAGCAGTGGCCTACTGTACCGTACTGCTATATATTATATACTGGTGGTCAGAAAACTGTGCAAAACTGAAATGCACCACAGGTATGGATGGATAGTATACTTGACGACACAGAGGTAGGTACAGCAGTGGCCTACTGTACCGTAATGCTATATATTATATACTGGTGGTCAGCAAACTGTGCAAAAATGAAATGCACCACAGGTATGGATGGATAGTATACTTGACGACACAGAGGTAGGTACAGCAGTGGCCTACTGTACCGTACTGCTATATATTATATACTGGTGGTCAGCAAACTGTGCAAAACTGAAATGCACCACAGGTATGGATGGATAGTATACTTGACGACACAGAGGTAGGTAAAGCAGTGGCCTACTGTACCGTACTGTTATATATTTTATATTGGTGGTCAGCAAAATTATGCACTGTACTCCTACTATATACTGTCTACAATGCAGCACAGATATGGAGTGTTTTTCAGGCAGACAACGTATACTGGTGGTCACTGGTCAGCAAAACTCTGCACTGTACTCCTCCTATATAATTTTATACTGGTGGTCCCCAGTCCCCACAATAAAGCAGCACACTGAGCACAGATATGGAGTGATTTTTAGGCAGACAACGTATACTGGTGGTCACTGTCAGCAAAACTCTGCACTGTACTCCTGCTACAGTATATAATACAGCTGCTCCCCAGTCCCCACAATTAAGCAGTGTGAGCACAGATATATGCAGCACACTGAGCACAGATAAGGAGCGTTTTTTTCAGGCAGAGAACGGATAAAACTGGTGGTCACTGATCAGCAAAACTCTGCACTGTACTCCTCCTAACAGCTGCTCCCCAGTCCTCCCCACAATTAAGCAATAAAGCACAATCAAGTTCAACAATAAACGGAGAGGACGCCAGCCACGTCCTCTCCCTAATTGAAAATATTTTCCACGTGTTCAATCCTGCGCTACTCTGCTTAACCATGTACAAAACAAATACCAAAAAGTGCATATATAAAAACAGGTGATCATGCAATGAAAAGATGTATACATGCAAAGCACCACATCCAAATAAAATAAAACGTTACTGAGCTTTTATAATTGGATGAATCTCAGGCTTCTGTGAGCAGCTTCTTAATACATATAGACGACGATTTTATCCAAGAATCTCTGAAATCAGAATAAGTGCTTCCCTCTTAAGGATATTACCCATTGCAGGGGAGGTCAGCACAGAAAATAAATCATAGTGCAGTACTTTGTATAAAATCAAAAGTGTTTTAATACAAATCGCACTTACAACAAGTAGGAATAAAAATCACATGTAAAATCTCCTATCACGGCAACAACACTGGAACACTGTAGACATATCACCAAGCTCCTGTTGATGTACTCAGGATGGGGTTCAGCAGCCACAGTTCCGGAATCTGTAGGAGCCTCTCCAAGGTGGCAGTTTCGGACCAGTTTTCTGATGAAGGACCCAGTGAGGTCCGAAACGCGTTAAGTGTGGTCGTTACAACTCCTGCCTGATCGGACACTCACGGACGCTACACTGCCACCTTGGAGAGGCTCCTACAGATTCCGGAACTGTGGCTGCTGAACCCCATCCTGAGTACATCAACAGGAGCTTGGTGATATGTCTACAGTGTTCCAGTGTTGTTGCCGTGATAGGAGATTTTACATGTGATTTTTATTCCTACTTGTTGTAAGTGCGATTTGTATTAAAACACTTTTGATTTTATACAAAGTACTGCACTATGATTTATTTTCTGTGCTGACCTCCCCTGCAATGGGTAATATCCTTAAGAGGGAAGCACTTTTTCTGATTTCAGAGATTCTTGGATAAAATCGTCTTCTATATGTATTAAGAAGCTGCTCACAGAAGCCTGAGATTCATCCAATTATAAAAGCTCAGTAACGTTTTATTTTATTTGGATGTGGTGCTTTGCATGTATACATCTTTTCATTGCATGATCACCTGTTTTTATATATGCACTTTTTG
Organism: Pseudophryne corroboree; assembly: GCF_028390025.1. Taxonomy (NCBI): domain Eukaryota; kingdom Metazoa; phylum Chordata; class Amphibia; order Anura; family Myobatrachidae; genus Pseudophryne; species Pseudophryne corroboree. The sequence continues at coordinate 69,235,246 of NC_086447.1, forward strand.
GTATTTGTTTTGTACGTGGTTAAGCAGAGTAGCGCAGGATTGAAAACGTGGAAAATATTTTCAATTATTCAGTTTCTTTGAGTGTTGGATGAATACTCTATTCACGTGTGTTTCTGCTGCACAATTCTGTTTTTAATTGCGCATATCTGTAACACCTCAATATTTTTTACGTCCTCTCCCTAACATTTCCAATGCACGAGTGAAAATGGCGGCGACGCGCGGCTGCTTATATAGAATCCGAATCTCGCGAGAATCCGACAGCGGGATGATGACGTTCGGGCGCGCTCGGGTTAACCGAGCCATACGCGAGAATCCGAGTATGGCTCGGACCCGTGTAAAAAGGGTGAAGTTCGGGTGGGTTCGGTTTCCGAGGAACCGAACCCGCTCATCACTAATCTCCTATATAATAGCCCTGTGACTCTGTGCCTGGGTTTCTAACGCTGGGCGTGGCTAGGAGCTCTCATTGGGTTAGTGGCAGGTCTATCACACCCAGCCCACAGCTGATTGGGTGAGAAACGCCCTCCCACACAGGTTACATCCAATGGGACTGATGGAGCTGCAGCTCCAGCCCCACACCCCAAAATAGTCCCACTGCATCTGCAGCAACATACCCTCCAACAATTTACACATAAACATTGATGCAAATTCGAAAAGGGGGCGTGGCCACGAGTACGCCGGCGTAGCCATGCCCCTTTTCCTATACTTTCAATGGAAGCTTGGAGAGTCAAAAATCAGTACAGACCATAAAGAAAAGGGACTGTACCTGCCAAAAAGGTGCAGCTGGAGGGTATGCCACTGCATCTGCAGCAAGTCTCTGCGCTGTAGATAGGGGGAAAAACAATCCTTTTACTGCAGTGTCCTATGGGGGTCATTCCAAGTTGATCGCTAACTGCATTCGTTCGCTGTGCAGCAATCAGGCAAAAACTCGCCACTTCTCCGCATGCGTATGCATTACGTGCGGCTTACTATTACAACGAACGATGTAGTTTTACACAGGGTCTAGCGATGCTTTTCAGTCGCATAGGCAGCCGCAGAGTGATTGACAGGAAGAGGGCGTTTCTGGGTGTCAACTGACCGTTTTCAGGGAGTGTTCGGAAAAACGCAGGCGTGGCTGGCCGAACGCAGGGCGTGTTCATGACGTCAAATCAGGAACTGAATGGTCTGAAGTGATCGCAAGCGCCGAGTAGGTCTGAAGCTGCTCTGAAACTGCACAAAAATGTTTTGTACCCGCTCTCCGATCCCTTTGTTCGCACTTCTGCTAAGCTAAAATACACTCCCACTGGGCGGCGGCATAGCGTTTGCACGGCTGCTAAAAACTGCTAGCGAGCAATCAACTCGGAATGACCACCAATGTCTTGCTGCCAGTCCACCTGCCCCCTCCGGCATCAACAATCCCCACTCCCTAGCCGCGCCGCAGGTGGAACAAAAGCTGCTGCGGCCACCGGCATAGATGTGTATGAAAGCGGCGCAGTGGAAGACTTTCATAGCCCTCACTGCGCCGCATACTCTCTGAGCCCCGGAGCCTGCACTGCGTGTGATGTCACAGAAGTGCCTCCCCACCACAGCCGCGCCTAGATCCCCAGAGGCCCTGACTCCGCAACACAGCACCTGGCCTGCCGGCCTGGAAGCCCCGAGATGGTTAACGTAGCGGATAGAGAGGGTGATATAATGGAGGGTAATGTATGGATGCTGAATCAATGTAAAAGGTGACAGTGCTGTGCAGTGCAGTGGGTGTGCAGTCTGGGCCGGTGCTAGAGTGTTCGGCGCCCCCCTGCAAACTATAAATTTGCACCCTTGCATACTTTACAAACGCACAGCGCACATAATGACCCCTGTAGTAGAGACACTTACACATGTAATGCCTCCTGTACCAGAGACACGTACACATGTAATGCCCCCTGAACCAGTGACGCTTACACATGTCACGCCCCCCCTGTACCAGTGACGCTTACACAAGTAACACCCCCTGTAGCAGTAACAATTACACAAGTAACACCCCCTATACCGGTGACGCTTACACACGTAATGCCCCCTCTCCCAGTACCGTTTACACACATACATTACACACATACACAGTCACACATATATACAGTATACACAGACACTGTATATATACACACACACTCACTCTCTTTCCAGACACTTATCTAATGAAGTCTGGCTGGCCGAAGCTGTAGCAGATCATCCTCCTGCTGCAGCATGGTCCCGTGTAGCTCTGCCCCTTACTCCCATCTAGTTCCGCCCACTCCCCCCCCCTCCCGGCCACTGAATGTCACACAGGGGAGGGGAGGGGGGAGAGGAGGTTTTGTGCTGCCGGCGCCGAGGGGGAGAGGAGGCTTTGTGCTGTCGGCGCCGAGGGGGAGAAAAGGTTTTGTGCTTCCGGCGCCGCTGCATGTGTGTAGTGTCACTGACACTGCACAGCACTCTCACCTTTTACATTAATTCAGCCAGTCACACAGTTCTGCCAGCCAGTCACTATTGTTAGCACCAGTGTCCCAACGCGCCGCATTACAGGGAAGTAGATGCACTACATAAACTACAGCTCCCAGCAGCTCTTAGCGCCGAAGCATTCCGCCCCTTAGGGCTGCTGGGAGCTGTAGTTTATTGCGTACATCTTCTTCCCTGTAATGCGGCACATTGGGACACCGGCACGAACAATAGTGACTGGCTGCTGTGCGAGTCTTTGGGAGAGCCGCTGCCAAAAGGAGGACAGCAGCTTAAATGCTGACAGGAGGAGAAGCAGGATAAGCATTACCCGCCTCTCCCCCACTCGCAGTACCTCCGGGTCCCATCCGCGGCACCCCCACACACCCCCTCCAGCGCCCGCGATAGCTCCGGACCCCCTCCCACACCCTCAGCGACCCCGCACCTCCCACCACATCCACCCCTCTCCCACCCTGGGCAACCCCGCAACTGCTCCTCCCCCACCCGCAGCGCCTCCGGACCACCACCTGCGGCTCCCATGCACCCTCCCCCACCTGCGGCACCACCGCAACCGCCCCTCCCGTGGCACCCCAGGATCCCATCCGCCTCTTCCTCGCACCCCCTACTCCCCCAACCAAAGTACCTACTAGGTGATTCACCAGGCCCTGCGTGCGCTGTTCACACCTTTGCAAGGGGCTTCCACCCCTTAACCCTTGCACGCCCTTTGTCCGTGCAATATTTAACCACTCTCACAATTATGATTGGAGGTAATACTCCATATAATAAAAATATTGCACGCCACAAGGGTGTGCAAGGGTTAACGGGGCGTAGCCCCTTACGACGGTGTGAAGAGCGCCCGTAGGGCGCGATGAATCACCTAGTACATATATAGTTACACACTTATTCACATACTTAAGCCACACACGAATAAACACAGAAATACAGTAGATACTTATACACACACACACAAACAAACAAACAAACATACATACACACACACTTTGCTGTATATAGATGGATAGATAAATAGATTGACAGATAGACAGATAGATAGATAGATAGATAGATAGATAGATATAGCAAAGTGTTTAATAGACATTCTTATAAATACTATGTTTTAAATACATGCATCCAGGGGCTTCCTAGGATGTGACTGGTGAGTCCCCCTTTACCCCCCCCCCCCCCCTCTCCATTCACTAGCAGCAGTAACCAGGCATCGTTCAGCGGATTATTTTAGCAAAAGAAGACGTATTCAAGTGGGCATCTTTTCACTTAGGGGGACATTTACTAAGCAGTGATAAGAGCGGAGAAGTGAGCCAGTGGAAAAGTTGCCCCATGAACCAATCAGAAGCTCTGTATAATTTTATAGTATGCAAATTATAGATGTTACTTCAGTGCTGATTGGTTGCCATGGGCAACTTCTCCACTGGCTCACTTCTCCGCTCTTATCACTGCTTAGTAAATGTCCCCCTTAATCCGCTGAGTGATGCCTGGTTACTGCTACTAGTGGAGGGGAGGACTAACCAATCACACCCCAGGGAACCCCTGGATGCAAGTACTATATTATATATATATATAGAGAGAGAGAGAGAGAGAGAGAGAGAGAGAGAGAGAGAGACCATACACGGCCGGCACTGTATGGTCTCTATTCTGTTCGTGGTAGGCAGGGCACCTGAGCAAATTGTTACCTTTCTTTATGAGTGCTGAACCGGGCTGTCTTTCTGTCTGTCTGTATGTATATATATATATATATATATATATATATATATATGAGAATCAAAAAATAGTCAATGCGCTGCTTCCCCTTTATCCACAGACAGGTAAATATTAAATGAGTCTTTTCTGTAGTCTGTTTGTTTTCGCACCCGGTTTCCACAGGAGAACCTATGGATGGCAGCTCCGTCCTCCAAGAGGCCACTAGGTGATAGTGGAAAAAATCTAGAAAAGAGAAGTGAAGAACAAGCGCCTAATGGTGCAGTAATTTTGGACTTTGATCTCTGTCACGACAACATTCATATATAGATATTAAGCGTACCAGATTAATAAATATGGCAAGCACATCAAAAAGCTGTTGTCTTCCGTCTATTGTTAACAGCCAAGGGGTCGGAACACTTGAAAGGTGACGACACGTCACGGGGAGTTTTTTTATCCTCCAAAGCTCGGATAGAATCAGCTCACAGCTCAGAGATACTACAAGTAAACATAAAATGCGCCTCTCATAGTGCAATATTGTTGCTGCAATGCAAGATCGTAAATCACTTTTATAAGTAATGAATGTTCCAGAGGGTGGAAGTATAACAGCACGTCACGGACGGTCTTTATCCACCAGTACTCAGCATGCGGTTGGGTCTGCTACAATGCATTTAGCTGACAGCTTCATCCTGGTGCCAGGACCCTGATTCTCTGTCTGTGTCCCAAGAAAAATGACCCGGTTATTATAACTCAGTGGATGAAGAAAGACGACACTGGATGTACGCTGTCAGCACCTGGCAGGAAATCTAGATGCTCCGTTCTAGGCTGCGGCTGTCAGCGCCCCGGCTGTACAAAGATCCCATAATCGTTACACTTCTGCCGATACCTATAATAATAATAATAATAGGCACAACTAAAAGGCACCTCAGGTAAACAATGGAGATGGATGGATACTAGTATACTTATGGATGACGAGCGACTGCCGACACAGAGGTAGCTACAGCCGTGGACTACCGTACTGTGTCTGCTGCTAATATAGACTGGATGATAATGAGATAAAATTAATATATATATATATATCACACTAGTACTGCAGCCGGACAGGTATATATTATTATGTAATGACGGACCTGCTGGACACTGTCTGTCAGCACTGCAGACTCCTAAAGTAAGCTACTAGTATCAAGAAGATAGAAAAAAAAACCACGGGTAGGTGGTATACAATTATGGATGGACCAGCGACTGCCGACACAGAGGTAGCTACAGCCGTGGACTACCGTACTGTGTCTGCTGCTAATATAGACTGGATGATAATGAGATAAAATTAAAATATATATATATATCACACTAGTACTGCAGCCGGACAGGTATATATTATTATGTAATGACGGACCTGCTGGACACTGTCTGTCAGCACTGCAGACTCCTAAAGTAAGCTACTAGTATCAAGAAGATAGAAAAAAAAACCACGGGTAGGTGGTATACAATTATGGATGGACCAGCGACTGCCGACACAGAGGTAGCTACAGCCGTGGACTACCGTACTGTGTCTGCTGCTAATATAGACTGGATGATAATGAGATAAAATTAAAATATATATATATATCACACTAGTACTGCAGCCGGACAGGTATATATTATTATGTAATGACGGACCTGCTGGACACTGTCTGTCAGCACTGCAGACTCCTAAAGTAAGCTACTAGTATCAAGAAGATAGAAAAAAAAACCACGGGTAGGTGGTATACAATTATGGATGGACCAGCGACTGCCGACACAGAGGTAGCTACAGCCGTGGACTACCGTACTGTGTCTGCTGCTAATATAGACTGGATGATAATGAGATAAAATTAAAATATATATATATATCACACTAGTACTGCAGCCGGACAGGTATATATTATTATGTAATGACGGACCTGCTGGACACTGTCTGTCAGCACTGCAGACTCCTAAAGTAAGCTACTAGTATCAAGAAGATAGAAAAAAAAACCACGGGTAGGTGGTATACAATTATGGATGGACCAGCGACTGCCGACACAGAGGTAGCTACAGCCGTGGACTACCGTACTGTGTCTGCTGCTAATATAGACTGGATGATAATGAGATAAAATTAAAATATATATATATATATATATCACACTAGTACTGCAGCCGGACAGGTATATATATTATTATGTAATGACGGACCTGCTGGACACTGTCTGAAGAATGCGTTTATAAAAACACCACACGACGAGTGTTTAACTTTTTCAGGCAGACAATCAATATACTGGTGGTCAGCAGACAATCACAATACTGGTGGTCAGTGGTCACTGGTCAGTCACACTGGCAGTGGCACTCTGGCAGCAAAAGTGTGCACTGTACTTAAATGTACTCCTGCTATAACTGCTCCCCAGTCTCCCCCACAATTAAGCTGTGTGAGCAGTGAGCACTGAGCACTCAGCAGTCAGATAATGATATACAGTATATGATGCAGCACACTGGGCTGAGCACAGATATGGTATGTGTGACTGTGTCACACTGTGTATCGTTTTTTTTCAGGCAGAGAACGGATTAATTAAACTGGTGGCACTGGTCACTGGTTACACTATCAGCAGCAAGTAGTACTCCTCCTATATGCTCCCCAAAATTTGTGTCTCTCGTACTCTAGTCACTCTAAACGGAGAGGACGCCAGCCACGTCCTCTCCCTATCAATCTCAATGCACGTGTGAAAATGGCGGCGACGCGCGGCTCCTTATATAGAATCCGAGTCTCGCGATAGAATCCGAGCCTCGCGAGAATCCGACAGCGGGATGATGACGTTCGGGCGCGCTCGGGTTAACCGAGCAAGGCGGGAAGATCCGAGTCGCTCGGACCCGTGTAAAAAAACCTGAAGTTCGGGCGGGTTCGGATTCCGAGGAACCGAACCCGCTCATCTCTAGTAAAAAGCCACATTACTGGCAATCTCAGAATTAGAAAAGAAGACGTCAGCTTCTACCTGGATCATATAGATATTAGCGTACGACGGGGCCACACTGGACCCCATCGCACAACCTATACGCTGCAGGTAGTACTTCCCGTCAAACATAAAATAATTTTTAGTGAGTACAAGACTCAATAAATCAAGCAAAAAATCAAGATCTGGACCCCTATAAAGTATAGGGGTCCAGAAGAAGACATAGAAGCTGACGTCTTCTTTTCTAATTCTGAGATTGCCAGTAATGTGGCTTTTTACACGAGATTTATAGATGATTTATTGATATTCTGGAGAGGTAGTCAGGAGTCATTTATATCTGTTATGGAAGGACACAATAGTTAAGTATGTCCTATTAAATTTACATATACTATTAGCAAGACAGAAGTAAACTTTTTGGATGTTCTCATAAAGAAACATGAAGGTAAAATCACTACATCCCTGTATACAAAAATAACAGATCGCAATAACCTGCTTCATTGAAAAAGTTTTCACCCAAGACCTCTCAAACGAGGCCTTCCGTTTTCCCAACTACTTCGGGTAAAGAGAATTACGTCTGATCCACACTTGGCAGACGAGCAGATGAATATTATGATTAATAAATTCCATGCAAGAGGGTATCGTTTAGAAGATTTATTTCAGGCTAAGGAGAAAGTACTTCAATTGGATAGAGATGAATTATTAAAACAAAATCAAACAAGGAAAAGTACCACTATGATCCCCTGGGTGCAGGAATATAATCAGCATAGTAATAGCATTAGTAAGATCTCGAAAAAATGCTGGCCTATGGTCCAGACAGATGAAGAGTTAAAATTGAATAATACTAAACTCATGAGCTGCTATACTAGGAGCCGCAACTTACGTGACATATTGGTTAAAACCGATGTTAGATCTAATTATGCCACTAGGAGCAGTAATGCACGGAGTAGGAATATGGGATGCATCAGATGTGTATGCACTACATGCCAGTTCCTAATTGCGGGTGATACTTTTTATCACCCAGGAACAGGTCATAAATACAAAATTAGACACACACTCACGTGCAACACAAAATTCACAGTATATCAAATAATTTGCCCCTGTGGTAAATCGTATGTCGGAAAGACAGAACGAGCCTTTAAGGAAAGGATGGCAGCACATCGTAGTGCCATAAAGGCAGCGATCCTTAAAGGTGACAGTGAGCAGCCGGTAGCCCGACGTTTTAGTCGGGCTAAACATCCATTAAGTACGTTGCGATATAGGATGATCGACCATATACCACCTCTAAATAGAGGTGGCAACAGATCACTTAAACTAATGCAATGTGAGTCTGAATGGATATTCAGACTAGATACACTTAGCCCTAAGGGGCTTAACGAACATCTAGGGCTTAATTGGTTCCTTTAAGATTAATGAGTAGTGGTGAGGGTATCCAGGCAAATATAAAATTACTAATGTTCCACTATATTGTATTCCCCTTAGAAGCCCTTGATGTCTGCATATGGAATCTATATAAGATTATATCTATCTATTATAGTCAATATTCCGATATATAGTGTGGCATAAAGATTATCTGATTATTAGGCGCTTCAGGTTTGGGCTATCCGTAACTTTTAAATGTTTATTATGCACTAGCACTTTTGATGTTTGTATATTCATCTATGAGGGGGTTTTAGTGAAATTCCAGCCAGCCCAGGTGAGGCGTGTGTTGGAATAACGTCATTGATGACGAGGAGCCGGCCAGGTGGGAGGTCCTGGATTACGGCTTCCGGTGATTGGCGTCCATGTGGAGGGTACACTTATTTAGGTGAGTCATTTTGTACTATGTATTGTCTGATGAAAGTGCCCCAATAAAGTGGCACTGAAACGTTATTATATCTGCCTGTCTGAGCCGTGATTTATTTGAAAAGTCCAGGAGTGCCGCACTTGGAGATTTGTGTGGATACATGTACGTGAGGGCACCCGGACGGGTACAGCAATCAGAAGGAGAGCCGGACCATACGGATATATATATATATATATACCTGACCTGCATTTTGCATAGATGAGGACCGCACAGTGCAATAGAAAGTCACGTGAACAACCGTCTATGTCTGCTCACCCCCCTACCCCGTGTGCCTGTAGCTGTCACTCCCCCCCCCCCTTGTTTTACCACTTTATCCCCAATTTGTGTATCTGTCATCATCTGTTCTTATCCATGTGTGCCTCTACCCCTGCCTATATGTGCTACTCCCTTTGCCTTTACCCATGTGTGACTCTGGTCGAATCTATCGGCCGTTCATGGGCCAATGTTTTGGCCTTGCCCCCAAAGATAAATTATGACAGTTATCCTCTGCAACAAAGAGTGCTGACCTTGGCCCGCTCCCCCACTCCTGCCTGCATGTATTTGCTGTCTGACGGCCCCAGCTCAGCACCTAATCCCAGCCAGCAGCGTCCGCCAGAAGTCCATACTCAAAGGCGCTGAATGCGGGTGGGCTTCGGTGGGGGGATGCATTGCGGGATTCTGTCTTGGCAAGATCCTGTGTGCACATGTGTGTGGGACCCCCACCTTATTGCACACTATTTCTCTCCAGCTCCCCCCCCCCCACGGGGGCCCCCACTCAAGCGGCACTGCGACTGTGGGCACTACTGTGTAGTGTAACGTATATAAGGGGTACAGCTGTGTAGCGTAATATGAATAAGGGGTACTACTGTGTATTGTAATGTGAATAAGGTAGACTATGTGGTGTAATGTGAGTAAGATTGTGCTACTGTGTTGTGAAATATGAAATTTGGGTACTATTGTGTGGCCACACCCCTTTCGTGTGAGACCACACACCCTTTTTTGCTGAGCATGCCATAGGTATGGGAATGAGGGCGCAAATTTATGTTTGCAAGGGCGCCAAACACCCTAGCATCGGCCTTGGCTGCGGTCCCTCTACCTCCCCTTCATTGCAGGTCCTCCATCCCTGGGCTCGAACTCTAGGCCTCCTTCTCCCTAGTGGCCCCGCCTCCTTCCAGTGGCTCCACCTCCTCCTTCCTGTGGCTCCGCCTCCAGGGGCACCAAAATGAAATTAAATCTTGCCCCCCCCCCCCCCCCCAACATAAAACATTCTGATGCCCCTGCTGCCAAGCGGCGCCCCCTCCTTGCCTGGCACCCCTGGTGAGTGCCATCCTGGCCAATGGGTAGATAGTTACGCCCCTGGCCCTGATAATGGAATAGTTATACAAATATAAACATTAAGAGGCCTATTATTAATATTATTTATACTAAAATAATGTAAAAAAGGGTGTTTTCACACCCTTTTCACATTATATTAGTATCACTCCACTGTATTAAAGGGCATTTGGAGCAGTTTTCATGAAAACTGCTCCAAACGCTTTAATTGTAATTTTTTTTAGTAACCCACATCGCATTCCCCATACTTAAAATGAGAAATGCGATACGGGTGAATTTACTAAAAAAAATCCCTACTTCTGCCCAGCTTTCTCTGCCCCCCGTGAAAGCTGTGCGTGGACCAGCCAGTGTGATCAGCTCTGTGTGACACACAAGCTGATCACTGATTAATTAAAAAAAAAAGGAAAAAACAAAACAAAAACATACTTACCAGTCCAGGCAGCCGGTGATCGGTGCTGGCTGCGCTGTTACCCCCAGTGCAGTAAAGTGATGCTGCAGCACACTTTACAGCATGAAGGGGGGGTCACAACAGCGCACAGGATCCGGCGCCAGGCAGCCCTGCAGGAGCAGCTATCACCGGCTCCTTGCACTGGGGGGGGGGGGGGGTCTGCGACTTGGAGTGGGGAGTCATGACGGGGGGGGGGGGGGGTCGACCTGGCCATGGAAGCGTTGATGTCGGTGGTGGTGGCGCATTCGCAGCAGCACATCGGGGTGTTTTTCACAAAGAATAGCCCGATGATACTGCAGATTGTCATTGCAGGGACAGAGCTTGCGGTAATTGATACATCCCTACGATGTCATCAATTATCGCAGTGCAGATTCGGGCAATTTTATCACATGCCATCCGCATTCTTGGATGTGGACGGTGATAAATAGGCCCCTAAGACTTGCATGCAATGAGAAGTATTCAGGTGTAGATATGTACTGTAAAACCACATCTGAGCTTTTAATACCCACAAATTCTTCCATAATTACAACTAAGAATATACTCTTAAACAATATGAATTAGTGATGAGCGGGTTCGGTTCCTCGGAAACCGAACCCCCCCGAACTTCACCCATTTTACACGGGTCCGAGGCATACTCGGATTCTCCCGTATGGCTCGTTTAACCCGAGCGCACCCGAACGTCATCATCCCGCGGTCGGATTCTCGCGAGATGCGGATTATATATAAAGCCGCGTGTCGCCGCCATTTTCACTCGTGCATTGGAAATGTTAGGGAGAGGACGTGGCTGGCGTCCTCTCCGTTTATTAATGTTGCTGCAAATATTTGTGCTTATTGCTTAATTGTGGGAACTGGGGAGCAGCTGTTTTATATAGGAGGAGTACAGTGCAGAGTTTTGCTGACAGTGACCACCAGTATACGTTGTCTGCCTGAAAAACACTCCATATCTGTGCTCAGTGTGCTGCATATATCTGTGCTCACACTGCGTTATTGTGGGGACTGGGGAGCAGCTGTATTATATAGGAGGAGTACAGTGCAGAGTTTTGCTGACCAGTGACCACCAGTATACGTTGTCTGCCTGAAAAACACTCCATATCTGTGCTCAGTGTGCTGCATATATCTGTGCTCACACTGCTTTATTGTGGGGACTGGGGACCAGCAGTATATTATATAGGAGGAGTACAGTGCAGAGTTTTGCTGACCAGTGACCACCAGTATACGTTGTCTGCCTGAAAAACACTCCATATCTGTGCTCAGTGTGCTGCATATATCTGTGCTCACACTGCTTTATTGTGGGGACTGGGGACCACCAGTATATTATATAGGAGGAGTACAGTGCAGAGTTTTGCTGACCAGTGACCACCAGTATACGTTGTCTGCCTGAAAAACACTCCATATCTGTGCTCAGTGTGCTGCATATATCTGTGCTCACACTGCTTTATTGTGGGGACCACCAGTATATTATATAGGAGGAGTACAGTGCAGAGTTTTGCTGACCAGTGACCACCAGTATACGTTGTCTGCCTGAAAAACACTCCATATCTGTGCTCAGTATGCTGCATATATCTGTGCTCACACTGCTTTATTGTGGGGACTGGGGACCAGCAGTATTATATAGGAGGAGTACAGTGCGGAGTTTTGCTGACCAGTGACCACCAGTATTATACGTTGTCTGCCTGAAAAACGCTCCATATCTGTGCTCAGTGTGCTGCATATATCTGTGTTCACACTGCTTTATTGTGGGGACTGGGGACCACCAGTATATTATATAGGAGGAGTACAGTGCAGAGTTTTGCTGACCAGTGACCACCAGTATACGTTGTCTGCCTGAAAAACACTCCATATCTGTGCTCAGTGTGCTGCATATATCTGTGCTCACACTGCTTTATTGTGGGGACTGGGGACCAGCAGTATTATATAGGAGGAGTACAGTGCAGAGTTTTGCTGACAGTGACCACCAGTATATATAGCAGTACGGTACGGAAGGCCACTGCTCTACCTACCTCTGTGTCATCAAGTATACTAGCCATCTAGATTCTATACCTGTGGTGCATTTTAGTTTTGCAGTTTGCTGACAGTGACCACCAGTATATATAGCAGTACGGTACGGAAGGCCACTGCTCTACCTACCTCTGTGTCATCAAGTATACTATCCATCTAGATTCTATACCTGTGGTGCATTTTAGTTTTGCAGTTTGCTGACAGTGACCACCAGTATATATAGCAGTACGGTACGGAAGGCCACTGCTCTACCTACCTCTGTGTCGTCAAGTATACTATCCATCTAGATTCTATACCTGTGGTGCATTTTAGTTTTGCAGTTTGCTGACAGTGACCACCAGTATATATAGCAGTACGGTACGGAAGGCCACTGCTCTACCTACCTCTGTGTCGTCAAGTATACTATCCATCTAGATTCTATACCTGTGGTGCATTTTAGTTTTGCAGTTTGCTGACAGTGACCACCAGTATATATAGCAGTACGGTACGGAAGGCCACTGCTCTACCTACCTCTGTGTCGTCAAGTATACTATCCATCTAGATTCTATACCTGTGGTGCATTTTAGTTTTGCAGTTTGCTGACAGTGACCACCAGTATATATAGCAATACGGTACGGAAGGCCACTGCTCTACCTACCTCTGTGTCGTCAAGTATACTATCCATCTAGATTCTATACCTGTGGTGCATTTTAGTTTTGCAGTTTGCTGACAGTGACCACCAGTATATATAGCAGTACGGTACGGAAGGCCACTGCTCTACCTACCTCTGTGTCGTCAAGTATACTATCCATCTAGATTCTATACCTGTGGTGCATTTTAGTTTTGCAGTTTGCTGACAGTGACCACCAGTATATATAGCAGTACGGTACGGAAGGCCACTGCTCTACCTACCTCTGTGTCATCAAGTATACTATCCATCTAGATTCTATACCTGTGGTGCATTTTAGTTTTGCAGTTTGCTGACAGTGACCACCAGTATATATAGCAGTACAGTACGGAAGGCCACTGCTCTACCTACCTCTGTGTCGTCAAGTATACTATCCATCTAGATTCTATACCTGTGGTGCATTTTAGTTTTGCAGTTTGCTGACAGTGACCACCAGTATATATAGCAGTACAGTACGGAAGGCCACTGCTCTACCTACCTCTGTGTCGTCAAGTATACTATCCATCCATACCTGTGGTGCATTTCAGTTGTGCGCAGTATATATAGTAGTAGGCCATTGCTATTGATACTGGCATATGGGCCCTCATTCCGAGTTGTTCGCTCGGTATTTTTTATCGCATCGCAGTGAAAATCCGCTTAGTACGCATGCGCAATGTTCGCACTGCGACTGCGCCAAGTAACTTTACTATGAAGAAAGTATTTTTACTCACGGCTTTTTCATCGCTCCGGCGATCGTAATGTGATTGACAGGAAATGGGTGTTACTGGGCGGAAACACGGCGTTTCAGGGGCGTGTGGCTGAAAACGCTACCGTTTCCGGAAAAAACGCAGGAGTGGCCGGGGAAACGGTGGGAGTGCCTGGCCGAACGCTGGGTGTGTTTGTGACGTCAACCAGGAACGACAAGCACTGAACTGATCGCACAGGCAGAGTAAGTCTGGAGCTACTCTGAAACTGCTAAGTAGTTAGTAATCGCAATATTGCGAATACATCGGTCGCAATTTTAAGAAGCTAAGATTCACTCCCAGTAGGCGGCGGCTTAGCGTGTGTAACTCTGCTAAATTCGCCTTGCGACCGATCAACTCGGAATGAGGGCCATAATTCCACACATTAAAAAATGGAGAACAAAAATGTGGAGGGTAAAATAGGGAAAGATCAAGATCCACTTCCACCTCGTGCTGAAGCTGCTGCCACTAGTCATGGCCGAGACGATGAAATGCCATCAACGTCGTCTGCCAAGGCCGATGCCCAATGTCATAGTAGAGAGCATGTAAAATCCAAAAAACAAAAGTTCAGTAAATTGACCCAAAAATCAAAATTGAAAGCGTCAGATGAGAAGCGTAAACTTGCCAATATGCCATTTACGACACGGAGTGGCAAGGAACGGCTGATGCCCTGTCCTATGTTCATGGCTAGTGGTTCAGATTCACATGAGGATGGAAGCACTCATCCTCTCGCTAGAAAAATGAAAAGACTTAAGCTGGCAAAAGCACAGCAAAGAACTGTGCATTCTTCTAAATCACAAATCCCCAAGGAGAGTCCAATTGTGTCGGTTGCGATGCCTGACCTTCCCAACACTGGACGGGAAGAGCTTGCGCCTTCCATCATTTGCATGCCCCCTGCAAGTGTTGGAAGGAGCACTCGCAGTCCAGTTCCTGATAGTCAAATTGAAGATGTCACTGTTGAAGTACACCAGGATGAGGATATGAGTGTTGCTGGCGCTGGGGAGGAAATTGACAAGGAGGATTCTGATGGTGAAGTGGTTTGTTTAAGTCAGGCACCCGGGGAGACACCTGTTGTCCATGGGATGAATATGGCCATTGACATGCCTGGTCAAAATACAAAAAAAATCACCTCTTCGGTGTGGAATTATTTCAACACAAATGCGGACAACAGGTGTCAAGTCGTGTGTTGCCTTTGTCAAGCTGTAATAAGTAGGGGTAAGGATGTTAACCACCTAGGAACATCCTCCCTTATACGTCACCTGGAGCGCATTCATCAGAAGTCATTGGCAAGTTCAAAAACTTTGGGTGACAGCGGAAGCAGTCCACTGACAACTAAATCCCTTCCTCTTGTAACCAAGCTCCTGCAAACCACACCACCAACTCCTTCAGTGTCAATTTCCTCCTTAGACAGGAAAGCCAATAGTCCTGCAGGCCATGTCACTGGCAAGTCTGACGAGTCCTCTCCTGCCTGGGATTCCTCCGATGCATCCTTGAGTGTAACGTCTATTGCTGCTGGCGCTGCTGTTGTTGCTGCTGGGAGTCGATCGTCATCCCAGAGGGGAAGTCAGAAGACCACTTGTCTGACAGTAAGCAATTGACTGTCGAGCAGTCCTTTGCGAGGAAGATGAAATATCACAGCAGTCATCCTGCTGCAAAGCGGATAACTCAGGTCTTGGCAGCTTCGGTGGTGTTAAACGTGTGTCCGGTATCCACCGTTAATTCACAGTGAACTAGAGAACTGCTTGAGGTACTGTGTCCCCGGTACCAAATACCATCTAGGTTCCATTTCTCTAGGCAGGCGATACCGAGAATGTACACAGACCTCAGAAAAAGAGTCACCAGTGTCCTAAAAAATGCAGTTGTACCCAATGTTCACTTAACCACGGACATGTGGACAAGTGGAGCAGGGCAGACTCAGGACTATATGACTGTGACAGCCCACTGGGTAGATGTATTGCCTCCCGTAGCAAGAACAGCAGCGGCGGCACCAGTAGCAGCATCTCGCAAACGCCAACTCGTTCCTAGGCAGGCTACGCTTTGTATCACCGCTTTTCATAAGAGGCACACAGCTGACAACCTCTTACGGAAACTGAGGAACATCATCGCAGAATGGCTTACCCCAATTGGACTCTCCTGGGGATTTGTGACATCGGACAACGCCACCAATATTGTGCGTGCATTACATGTGGGCAAATTCCAGCACGTCCCATGTTTTGCACATACATTGAATTTGGTGGTGCAGAATTTTTTTAAAAACGACAAAGGGGCGTGCAAGAGATGCTGTCGGTGGCCTGAAGAATTGCGGGCCACTTTCGGCATTCAGCCACCGCGTGCCGAAGACTGGAGGACCAGCAAACACTCCTGAACCTGTCCCGCCATCATCTGAAGCAAGAGGTGGTAATGAGGTGGAATTCAACCCTCTATATGCTTCAGAGGATGGAGGAGCAGCAAAAGGCCATTCAAGCCTATACAGCTACCTACGATATAGGCAAAGGAGGGGGAATGCACCTGACTCAAGCGCAGTGGAGAATGATTTCAATGTTGTGCAAGGTTCTGCAACCCTTTGAACTTGCCACACGTGAAGTCAGTTCAGACACTGCCAGCCTGAGTCAGGTCATTCCCCTCATCAGGCTTTTGCAGAAGAAGCTGGAGAGATTGAAGGAGGAGCTAAAACAGAGCGATTCCCCTAGGCATGTGGGACTTGTGGATGGAGCCCTTAATTCGCTTAACCAGGATTCACGGGTGGTCAATCTGTTGAAATCAGAGCACTACATTTTGGCCACCGTGCTCGATCCTAGATTTAAAACCTACACTGTATCTCTCTTTCCGGCAGACACAAGTCTGCAGAGGTTCAAAGACCTGCTGCTGAGAAAATTGTCAAGTCAAGCGGAACGTGACCCGTCAACAGTTCCTCCTTCACATTCTCCCGCAACTGGGGCTGCGAGGAAAAGGCTAAGAATTCCGAGCCCACCCGCTGGCGGTGATGCAGGGCAGTCTGGAGCGAGTGCTGACATCTGGTCCGGACTGAAGGACCTGCCAACGATTACTGACACGTCGTCTACTGTCACTGCATATGATTCTTTCACCATTGAAATAATGGTGGAGGATTATATGAGTGACCGCATCCAAGTAGGCACGTCAGACAGTCCGTACGTATACTGGCAGGAAAAAGAGGCAATTTGGAGGCCCTTGCAGAAACTGGCTTTATTTTACCTAAGTTGCCCCCCCTCCAGTGTGTACTCCGAAAGATTGTTTAGTGCAGCCGCTCACCTTGTCAGCAATCGGCGTACGAAGTTACTTCCAGAAAATGTGGAGAAGATGATGTTCATCAAAATGAATTATAATCAATTCCTCCGTGGAGACATTCACCAGCAATTGCCTCCAGAAAGTACACAGGGACCTGAGATGGTGGATTCCAGTGGGGACGAATTAGCTTAGCTTAGTCATACAGCGACCTCGGTGCAAATTTTAGGACTAAAAATAATATTGTGAGGTGTGAGGTGTTCAGAATAGACTGGAAATGAGTGGAAATTATGGTTATTGAGGTTAATAATACTATGGGATCAAAATGACCCCCAAATTCTATGATTTAAGCTGTTTTTGAGAGTTTTTTGTAAAAAAAACACCCGAATCCAAAACACACCCGAATCCGACAAAAAAATTTCAGGGAGGTTTTGCAAAAACGCGTCCGAATCCAAAACACGGCCGCGGAACCGAATCCAAAACCAAAACACAAAACCCGAAAAATTTCCGGTGCACATCTCTACTTCCTATGCAACAGCAGATATCTCCACCAGTAAGGTGCATGCTTCTAGTGTAATAGGTTGTGGGTTCTGTTTTGTTCATATGTTTGGAAATCCGGTCATAAGGACACAGAGACATGTGAGTTCACTGCTGTGCTGTTTTATTCCATCACCAACTCCAGACACACTGCACACTGGACCAGGGCCGTAACTACGTGTGTGCCAAGGGGGCTTGGCACACAGCGCAGTTGCCCTGGGGGCGTAACGGCCAGCGGCATGTAATGAGTCAAATTGACTCATTACATGCCGCCTCTGTGTGCGCCGTGCGCCGCGCTGGAGGAGAGAGACCAGCGCCGGGTTCAAGGAGGAGGAGGGAGGGGGAGCAGTGAGCCGCAGCAGCGCTATTTGATTGGTAGTAAGCGCCGCTGCAGCATCCCCCTCTCCTTCTGTATTGGCTGCCCGGCGCTGCTATGGATGCTGGGATGCGGTTCCTTCATCCCAGCATCCACAGCAGCGCCAGGCAACCAATACAGAAGGAGAGGGGGATGCTGCAGCGGCGCTTACTACCAATCAAATAGCGCTGCTGCGGCTCCCTGCTCCCCCTCCCTCCTCCTCCTTCTCACCTCACACAGCCTGCACCGAGAGGGAGCTGCACGAGGAGCCTGTCAGCGGGGAGAAGGTAAGTATGTCTCTCTCTCTCTCTCTCTCTCTCTTTCTCTTTCTCTCTCCCTTTCTCTCTCTCTCTCTCTCTCTCTCTCTCAGGGGGACACCGTCTGCCGCAATGTGTAAAAAGGGGTCCTGGCTGCCGCAATGTATAAAAAGGGGGTCTGGCTGCCGCAATGTGTAAAAAGGGGGCCTGGCTGCCGCAATGTGTAAAATGGGGTCCTGGCTGCCGCAATGTGTAAAAAGGGGGACTGGCTGCCGCAATGTGTAAAAAGGGGGCCTGGCTGCCGCAATGTGTAAAAAGGGGGACTGGCTGCCGCAATGTGTAAAAAGGGGGACTGGCTGCCACAATGTATAAAAAGGGGGTCTGGCTGCCGCAATGTGTAAAAAGGGGGGGTCCTGGCTGCCGCAATGTGTAAAAAGGGGGCCTGGCTGCCGCAATGTGTAAAAAGGGGGACTGGCTGCCGCAATGTGTAAAAAGGGGGACTGGCTGCCACAATGTATAAAAAGGGGGTCTGGCTGCCGCAATGTGTAAAAAGGGTGCCTGGCTGCCGCAATGTGTAAAGAGGGGGCCTGGCTGCCGCAATGTGTAAAGAGGGGGACTGGCTGCCGCAATGTGTAAAAAGGGGGACGCTGTCTGCTGTAATGTATAAAAGGGGCTCTACCTGCAGCGCCGTCTTAACAGCAGTGTAGGCCCCTGGGCACAGCAATACAATGGGCCCCCTATCCATCCTCCTGAGGTAGGGATTTGGGGTGCTATCAGCGGTGGTAGGGGGGTTCTGTCTTCCGCTCAGCATGTAGGACCTGGAACAGTAATTTCTGCTAATTACTCCTTTACTGCACAGATAGGGCTAAACTATAGAAGGGGGCATTGGGCTGAATGAAGAAGCCCTGGTACATGACTTCCAGGGTGGTAGGGGGTGTTTAATACATAGGGGAGGGGTGTATAGTGGAGTGGGCTTAATATTCATAATTTTCCGGTGGGAGGGCAGCTTGCTTGAGTGCAGATATCTCAAGTTCCTGAAAATAGATTTCTTAGCTTTGAATTGGATAAAAAAACTTGAGAGTCCCAACTTTCTGGAGGTACTGGGGACACCTTTCAGGAGGTACTGGGAACTTGGGAATCAGAGCTCAGGAGCCAGAGCAATTCACCAACGAAAATATAAAACTGCATATTTGGCTTGTGAAGGTGAAGCAGGGGCCAGCTGCTTGAAGGCTGATATCTCTGGTTCTGGGCACAACAGAGACAAGCTGTCAGTGTCCACCAAAAGAGGAGAGTCTCAGCTTTTGGAGCATATCATCAGAAAAATTCTAAGTCAGACAGAACCTGAGATATCTGGCTGGGAAGAGCAATTAACAGGCTTGGATGGGGACCACTGCTTTCAAGTCGATTATCTCCGGTTCCCCAGGGCCGATTTTCATAAATCTGGTACCCCTGGAAAGAGGGGACCCTCAGCTATCAGCATAGGGCCCTTATACTCCTGGGGCCCTTGGGCAAGAGCCCATTGAGCCCATACGAAAAGACGGCCCTGTCTACCTGGTGTAGTGGCGCTACTGTGCAGCGTAATTTGAATAATGTAGACTACTGTGCACCGTAGTATGAAATGCTGTTATTTTGTGGCCACGCCCCTTCCCCGTGAAGCCACGCCCCTATAAATTTTGTCTTACATGGGGGGGGGGGCGCCACTGTCGTTTCTTGCACACAGCACTAAAATGGCTAGTTACGGCACTGCACTGGACCACCCACTTCCCAGCATCCCCCTGGTTCTAGGGACCATCACTGAAGATTCAGGCTTACACATATTATTAAGGGAGTGTCTACAAATATTAAGCATTCTAATACACTAACATCACAGGCAGGGGTGTATCTAGGGGTCCGAGCACCCCTGGCAAAGTAAGGGACTGGCGCCCCCCCCCCCCCCCTCATAGTTAAAATATGGAAGTCGCGTGTGCCAAAGAAGGTGCATGGCCACACAATTGTACCCTTATTTCATATTACACCACACAGTAGTGTCCCTTACTCACATTACAACGCACAATAATGTCCGCTATTCACATTATGCTATGCCTCCAAAGAAAAAAAATATTTGACCCCCACAGAAAAAAAAAACACACACACCATTGGTCCTACAGAAAAGAAAACATCAAACAACACAGAAAAAAATTAAATAAAAACACTGGCTTTCACAGGAAAACAAACAAACAAACAAATTGACCACCGACATGAAAAAAAATGAACATACTGACCCCCGTAGGAAATAAAAAAAAAGACATTGGCCCCAACATAAAAAAAACATATTGGCATCCACAGAAAAAATAAACACATTGGCCCCCACATAAAAAAAAACCCATATATTGGCACCCACAGAAAACAAACACACACATTGGCTTCTACAAAAAACAATCAAACACATTGGCCCCCACAGGAAAAAAAACAATATGACCCCAAACAGGAATAATAAAAAAACTTATCCCCCACAGAAAAAATAAATAAAAAATTGTCTCCCACATTTAAAATATTAAAACACATTGGCCTACAAAAATAAATATAAAATGGGGTGGACTGTGTATGTTCTTGCATTCGGGGGGGGGGGGGGGGGGGTACTCTGTCTAGGGGGCTGACGCACACAGCTGACACACTGAGACACAAAAAGATGCTAACACACTGATGCTGACAGAAACACACAGAGAGATGCTGACATGCTGATGCTTACACACTGACACAGATGTTGACACACAGACCCTGACATGCAAACAGACAATGACACACTGACACACAGACAGATGCTGACACTGACACACAGAAACATGCTGACACACTGATGCTGACACAGACAGATGCTGATACACTTGTAGATGCTGACACACTGATGCTGACAAAGACACACAGAAAGATTCTGACACGCTGATGCTTACACACTGACACAGATGTTGACACACAGACTCTGACATGCAAACAGACAATGACACACTGACACACAGACAGATGCTGGCTAACTTATGCTGACACAGACACACAGACAGACACTGACACACAGACAGATGCTGACACTGACACACAGAAACATGCTGACACACTGATGCTGACACAGACAGATGCTGATACACTTGTAGATGCTGACACACTGACAGATGTTAACACAGACCCTGACTTACTGACATACAGAAACTGACACTGACACACAAACAGATGTTGACACACAAGCTATTTCACCTTCCCATGATGTGTGTCCCTTGCCTCCACGCATGCATCTGCCAAGTGGGAGGGGGAGGATACAGTGCAAGCCACAGCCGCCAGGTGGGAGTTGGGGGGGCAAAGTGTAAGCCACTGCCGCCGGGTGAAAGGGGGACACGGTAGACCTGAGAGTCACTGCTAGAGATGAGGTAGACCTGAGAGTCACTGCTAGAGATGAGGTAGACCTGAGAGTCACTGCTAGAGATGAGATAGACCTGAGAGTCACTGCTAGAGATGAGGTAGACCTGAGAGTCACTGCTAGAGATGAGGTAGACCTGAGAGTCACTGCTAGAGATGAGGTAGACCTGAGAGTCACTGCTAGAGATGAGGTAGACCTGAGAGTCACTGCTAGAGATTGGGGAGAGAGGTTGTATGTAGTGTGGCCGTGAGGAGAGCGAGGATCCCACATGCTGCTGCTGCTATTAAATGCCCATCTCTGCTAACTGCAGCTGAACAGCTCCTTAAACTGAACTTTTAACACCCCCCACACTCTGTCTGTGTGACCTGCCCAAGGCTGGAAGCTGACTGATTCAGGAATAACTTTCCTGATACTGTAGCTCTCCTAGGCATCCAACCCCCGACCTCCTATCACAGCACTTGACCATGCAGCTGAAAAATATAGATAAGGGGAAGGGAACTTGGGAGGGCGCATTGCAGTCAGACACAATCTCATAGCTCACTTGCCTCAGCACACACTAGTTTCACTGCCGCAGCGGCTCAAGTTTGAATGAGCTTCTGTTCTGCGCATGCGCAGAAGCTCATATCGCCGAAGCCGCGGATATAGGAATCGGCCAAAGTCGGGCGGAGCACGGCCATTGAAGTCAACGGGAGGGGAGGGGGTCATCCCAATACGCTGCTGCTGACCTGTGTTGTCGTCGTCCGATGCCCGACAAAAATTACAGAAGGCAGCAGCGGCAGACACCGTTCTTCTCCCCAGAGTCCGGCACCGCTCCGCAGTCCATGCTACAATCAAGTAACTCTGCAAAACTACAGCTCCCAGCAGCCATTGCTGTCGGGAGCTCACAGCAGCAATGGCTGCTGGGAGCTGTAGTTTTAAAGTGTTACTTGATTGTAGTGCAGACTGCGGAGCGGTGCCGGACTCTGGGGAGAAGAACGGTGTCTGCCGCTGCTGCCTTCTGTGGTCTTTGCCGGGCATCCCTGCAGGTGGGCGACACAGGGGCATAGTGAATCTGCCCCTTGGCCACGGGTGGCACCACCAGGCGGCGCCCCTCCTCAGCTGGCGCCCCTGGCGAGTGCCATCCTGGCCAATGGCTAGATACGCCCCTGATCACAGGTTCTAATCCTGGATATGACACTTGCAAATTAAAAGTCAGAGAAATTATCAGCATTGTGAGTGACTGAGCAGATCTATGTAGTGTGTGGCTGGACCCCTACATAGATCTGTCTAGATGCAATAGTTTTGTAGTAGCTTCATATAGTTAGAATGTGCAGGCTTGATATGCAGGAGCAAATTATATATATATATATATATATATATATATATGTAGGGGGGACACACCAATATTTTTCTTGCCTCCGGGCAACTGGGATAAACTTACGCCACTGTGTGTAAGTGTGCGATCACACGTGTTGCCGAGCTGCACAAACTGATTTTGTCCAGTTTCTGTGCAGCCCAGGACTTACTCAGCTGCTGCGATCACATCAGCCTGTCCGGGACCGGAATTGACGTCAGGAACCCTCCCTGCAAACGCATGGACACGCCTGCGTTTTTCCAAACACTCCCAAAAAATGGTCAGTTGCCGCCCACAAACGCCCTCTTCCTGTCAATCTCCTTGCGATCGCATGTGCGTACGGATCCGTTGCACAAACCCATCGCTGAGCGGCGATCCGCTTTGTAGCTGTGCGACACGCCCATGCATTGCAGTGCTTACACATGCGCAGTTTGTGTCTGATTGCCCGCTGTGCGAAAATGCAGCCTAGCGATCAGGTCTGAGTCCGCCCCTTAGGTCCCTATTTCTCACAGTATGTTGTGTTTTCAATGGATATCTTCCAAATATTGGAGGTCATTCCGAGTTGTTCGCTCGCAAGGCGATTTTAGCAGAGTTGCTCACGCTAAGCCGCCGCCTACTGGGAGTGAATCTTAGCATCTTAAAATTGCGAACGAAGTATTCGCAATATTGCGATTACACACCTCGTAGCAGTTTCTGAGTAGCTTCAGACTTACTCGGCATCTGCGATCAGTTCAGTGCTTGTCGTTCCTGGTTTGACGTCACAAACACTACCAGCGTTCGCCCAGACACTCCTCCGTTTCTCCGGCCACTCCTGCGTTTTTTCAGGAAACGGTAGCGTTTTTTCCCACACGCCCATAAAACGGCCTGTTTCCGCCCAGTAACACCCATTTCCTGTCAATCACATTACGATCGCCAGACCGATGAAAAAGCCGTGAGTAAAATTACTAAGTGCATAGCAAATTTACTTGGCGCAGTCGCAGTGCGGACATTGCGCATGCGCATTAAGCGGAAAATCGCTGCGATGCGAAGATTTTTACCGAGCGAACAACTCGGAATGAGGGCCATTGTTTCATAAATATGCCCGGAATAAAGACAGAAAAAGTGGTTTGATGGCGTGACATTTCTGGATGTGCCGACCATATTAGCCAGTTAAGGTGTTAATGTATTGAGCATTTTATTTACACTTGAAATCCGTGAGAGAATCATTGTGACATCTTGCTTACTGAAAAACTAGCTAGGGACACTCTGTTCCTGAAAATGATTTCTTCCAGGAATTCTTCCTGCTTCTTATTATGACTTCCTTGTACCAGGACTATTTAATAGAAAACAATGTACTACCTGGATGTTGCCTGGAGCTAGTCTGGGAAAGGGAGGCTCTGCAGGCAAACGGTCAATAACAACACAATCTACTTTTGCAAATTGCTATTAATGTGGGCCACGCCCAGGTCCAATCTGCTCGTCCGTCCACAGCGGCACTGTGAGTGAGTCTACTCACTCTTAGGATTGGAAGAGGGAGAGCGCAGTGAGTGATGGCCGGAGTCTTGCAATACTTGAGACTACCACTGGCCGTTGCAACGGAGGATGTAAGTGGTTTCTGGACATGTACTGTCCGGGATTCCCACCTGCCTATACTCTGGACAGTCTCGCCATACGTCATATCCATCTCAGCACACATCATATCCATCTAGGCATATGTCATATCCATCTCAGTACACGTCATATCCATCTCAGCATACATCATATCCATCTCAGCATACGGCATATCCATCTCGTCATACATCATATCCATAAACCATCTCGCCATACGTCATATCCATCTCAGCACACATCATATCCATCTAGGCAGGCATATGTCATATCCATCTCAGTACACGTCATATCCATCTCAGCATACATCATATCCATCTCAGCATACGGCATATCCATCTCGTCATACATCATATCCATAAAGCAAAAATTAGCTATACGTTATATCCAGAAAGCTGTAATTTTGACTTGAACGGCCCCTCATACTGGTGGACTTCCAGACTGTCCTGAGTAGCCCCCGGATGGGTGGTAAACCGAGAAGATAAGGTCAATCACAGGAGTAGGCAGTGAGAGGTTTGAGGGTTTAGACTCTGCTGGAGGGTGTCTTTTTGTTTACTAACTTGATTGCTCTAAAACAGAGCCCAGCGGTCTGGGTGGTTTCTCCTCTGGGCAAAGATTGTGGTGGGATTTTTTTTGTCTCCCCAGCAGTTACTGTCTAGTTTCACTACATCTCCCAGCATGCTCTTTTGTGACTTCCTGTCTCTTTATCAGTTACTACCCCTTGGGGGTGATTCCGAGTTGTTCGCTCGCTAGCTGCTTTTAGCAGCATTGCACACGCTAGGCCGCCGCCCTCTGGGAGTGTATCTTAGTTTAGCAGAATAGCAAACGAAAGATTATCAGAATTGTGAATAGAAATTTCTTAGCAGTTTCTGAGTAGCTCCAGACTTACTCACAAATAGCGATCAGTTCAGTCAGTTTCGTTCCTGGTTTGACGTCACAAACACGCCCTGCGTTCGGCCAGCCACTCCCCCGTTTCTCCAGACACTCCCGCGTTTTTCCCTGACACGCCTGCGTTTTTCCGCACACTCCCTGAAAACGGCCAGTTTCCGTTCGGACGTGAGTAAATCTACTAAGTTTTGAGCTAAAATACTAACCACATGCGCACTGCGAACCATGCGCATGCGCATTTTTGCCTTAATCGCTCCGTTGCGAAAATCGGCAACGAGCGAACAACTCGGAATGACCCCCCTTGTACCTACAACTCCCGGTATGCTCCTCTGGGATTTCCTTTGTTGCTGGCCCAGGTCTGTGAAATAAACACGAAACGCTGGGAGAAGCTGTGTCAGGATATGGAAAGACTGTGTTGCTGGAAGCTGTTTGTTTAGCAGCCTCAGAGAAGTGATAGGCCACAAGTATTTTGAAGATGCTGGGAGATCCGCTGGCGTATTCCTGTAAACTGCAGATCATAGGCCACAGATGCTTGGACCCCACCATGTTGGTGAAGTGCAATGGCTGAGCGGCTGGGACCCTGAAGAGTCTGCTGAAGTTGTTCCCCTGAGGTCCTGGTAGGAGCTGTATTAAAGTGGGTAAAATGGCTTTAATGAGTTTCGTGGACTCTGCTGGGACTTTTGGGGAGACTTGTGTTCAATCTCATATGAGATGTTTGCAGTGCCAGATTAACATCCACATGGGCCTGGAGCTGAAATATATTACAGAGAGCATCAGTGACCTATTGTGTACCGCTGCAGCAGATCGGATTAAGGAGGGGGGGAGCAGGGGATATGTTATTCTGGGGCCCCCTCTCTCAGGGCCCCACCATGCCTGCTGTCAACCACTAGCCGATTGCATGTATTTTAATTTTTTGTATGAAGAAGTTCAGCTGTGGGAGAGCCCCTCCCCTATGTGTTCAGTGGTTTCCTCGAATACTCCCACCATGCACCTTGTAGCTCAGTACCCAACATGGGGGTCATTCCAACCCGTTCGCACGCAGTGGTTCATTGCTGTGGTGCGAACGGGTCGGAACTGCACATGCACGGCGGCCGCATTTCGCACACGCGTCGTTGCTCGCCAGGCAGCGGCCAGAATAAAGAAGAAAGTGATCGCTAGCGCGATTGCAAGAAGATTGACAGCGGGGAGGCGTTCCGGGGCATCTACTCACCGTTCTCCGGGCGTGGAGATCCGAACGCAGGTGTGTTCAGGTGTTTGGAGTGCGGATGTCTGACGCCACATCTGGGACCTTCATCGCTGGATCCATCGCACAGGGTAAGTAACTGCAGGGCTAGTCTTCTTTTACACAAAACTTTTTTAGCATAGCGGGGCTGCACAAGTGATCGCATCCCGACTATGCTAAAATACACTCCCCCATAGGCAGCATCTAGTTGATCGCACCAGCAGCAAAAAGTTGCTACGTGCGATCAACTCGGAATGACCCCCATGGTCAGCTCACATCAGCGGTGGGCGCTGATTTACATTTGGCATTAGAGGAGGTATCACATAGAAGGAGCAGGGAAAGATGGCTGCAGCTCCGTTTCGTCTCTGTTGAGCAGCAGAGGACTTCACATATCGGCTTTATCAGACCCAATTTGAATTAAAAGGAAGACTGCGGAGTAGTTGCTTAAAAGCGTTGTGCTTATATAATATATTAGATACATTTTTAGGGCATAGATGGTACCTACCTACAACCACTTTATGGTGTAGCTACTGTATATCAAGAAAAAGGTTTTTTTGGTGTGTGTGAAAGGGTGAGAACTGTATTGTCTGCCTTTATTTGGGCGCTGAAATAGTTTCAATAAAAAAAAAAAATACAAAATGTTCACTCATTATTGCCATATTTATTTAAGTGTTCAGACCCCATTTCTAGTCGCTGCAGTAAATGATAAAATTAACAGGATACGCTCGTTAGGTCGACCAAACTTAGGTCGGCACTCATTAGATCGAATACTGAAGGTCGATATTGCCATTAGGTCGACATGCATTAGGTTGACATGGGTGTTAGGTCGACGTGTACTAGGTCGACAGGTCAAAAGATCGACATGAGTTTTTCAACAACAACAAAAAAATCAAGTTTTGGATTTTTTCATACTTAACGATCCACGTGGACTACGATTGGAACGGTAACCTGTGCCGAGTGCAGCAGTAGCGGAGCGAGGCACCTTCCCCTGAAGCATGGCGAGCGAGGCGAGCCATGCAAGGGGACACAGTGCACTAATTTGGGTTCCCCGTCACTTTACAGAGAAAACGACACCAAAAACAGTAAAAAAAAACCTCATGTCGACCTTTGACCTGTTGACCTAGTACATGTCGACCAAATGGCAATGCCGACCCAACGACCCATACCCAAATGAACTGCCTTCTTAGCTGTTGTCTGTTTTGAAAAATAAATATTGTAGCTGCAATGGCAATACTGCACCAGGGCTGTAAGGGTTAACTTACTGCTGTGCAGATGTGCATGCATGAGCCAGTCTGGGCATTACTTTTTAATTAAAAAATACAAACACATTTTTCAATAAAAATATTTAAGATGATAAAACTTAGATGGCGCTAACAGAACAGGTAATGCGGTGGTGCAAGTACCACTACTCTACTAGTTATATATTACAGAGAGCATCAGTGACCACCATACAGATGTGACCACTTACATCTTACCTCCCTGCATGTTAAACAGCCCTTTTAGTCACGTCATGCTGTGGCATGACTCGGAAGTGCTGCACGTCTTTATGTTCAACTTTTGTAATTAAAATGTGTCTTATTCGCAGAACGATGTGAATAGGAAGCACAAGCAGTTTATTCTGATTAAAATGATATGCAGCATGCCTATATTCTGTGTGCGACAGCAGCTGTATGCATATGAAATGGTACGTTACAGTGTTTTCTTATAAAACACTGTAACGTACCATTTTGTATGCATTTCGTATACTATATACAACAGAGAGCATCAGTGACCACTATATACTACAGAGAGCATCAGTGACCCCTATATATTACAGAGAGCATCAGTCACCACTGTATACTACAGAGAGCATAAGTGACCACCATATATTACAGAGAGCATCAGTGACCACTATATATTACATAGAGCATCAGTGACCACCATATATTACAGAGAGCATCAGTGACCACCATATATTACAGAGAGCATCAGTGACCACTATATATTACATAGAGCATCAGTGACCACCATATATTACATAGAGCATCAGTGACCACCATATATTACAGAGAGCATCAGTGACCACTATATATTACATAGAGCATCAGTGACCACCATATATTACAGAGAGCATCAGTGACCACTATATATTACATAGAGCATCAGTGACCACCATATATTACAGAGAGCATCAGTGACCACTGTATATTACAGAGAGCATCAGTGACCACTATATATTACAGAGAGCATCAGTGACCACCGTATACTACAGAGAGCATCAGTGACCACTATATATTACAGAGAGCATCAGTGACCACCATATATTACAGAGAGCATCAGTGACCACTATATATTACAGAAAGCATCAGTGACCACTATATATTACAGAGAGCATCAGTGACCACTGTATATTACAGAGAGCATCAGTGACCACCATATATTACAGAGAGCATCGGTGACCACCATATATTACAGAGAGCATCAGTGACTACTATATATTACAGAGAGCATCAGTGACCACTATATATTACAGAGAGCATCAGTGACCACCATATATTACAGAGAGCATCGGTGACCACCATATATTACAGAGAGCATCAGTGACCACTATATATTACAGAGAGCATCAGTGACCACCATATATTACAGAGAGCATCGGTGACCACCATATATTACAGAGAGCATCAGTGACTACTATATATTACAGAGAGCATCAGTGACCACTGTATATTACAGAGAGCATCAGTGACCACTGTATATTACAGAGAGCATCAGTGACCACTATATATTACAGAGAGCATCAGTGACCACCATATATTACAGAGAGCATCAGTGACTACTATATATTACAGAGAGCATCAGTGACCACTGTATACTACAGAGAGCATAAGTGACCACCGTATATTACAGAGAGCATAAGTGACCACCGTATATTACAGAGAGCATCAGTGACCACCGTATATTACAGAGAGCATCAGTGACCACTGTATACTACAGAGAGCATTAGTGACCACTATATAATGCAGAGAGCATCAGTGACCACTATATATTACAGAGAGCATCAGTGACCACCATACAGATGTGTCACTTACATCTTACCTCCCTGCATGTTAAACAGCCCGTCTAGTCACATCATGCTGTGGCATGACTCGGAAGTGCTGAACGTCTTTATGTTCAACTTTTGTAATTAAAATGTGTCTTATTCGCAGAATGATGCTAAAAGGAAGCACAAGCAGTTTATTCTGATTAAAATGATATACAGCATGCCTATATTCTTTGTGCGATAGCAGAGAGGATCAGTGACCACTATATCTTACAGAGAGCATCAGTGACCACTGTATACTACAAAGAGCATCAGTGACCACCATATATTACAGAGAAAATCAGTGACCACCATATATTACAGAGAGCATCAGTGACCCCTGTTTACTACAGAGAGAATCAGTGACCACCATGTATTACACAACATCAGTGACCACTGTATACTACAAAGAGCATCAGTGACCACCATATATTGGGTGGTCTTCAGTATGCCGGCGGTCGGGCTCCCGACGACCAGCATACCGGCGCCGGGAGCCCGACAGCCGGCATACCAACAGCCGGCATACCGACACTTATTCTCCCTCGTGGGGGTCCACGACCCCCCTGGAGGGAGAATAAAATAGTGTGGCGCGCGTAGCGTGGCGAGCGCAGCGAGCCCGCAAGGGGCTCATTTGCGCTCGCCACACTGTCGGTAAGCCGGCGGCCGGCCTCCCGGCGCCGGTATGCTGGTCGCCGGGAGGCCGGCAGATCGTAGTGAACCCCCATATATTACAGAGAAAATCAGTGACCACCATATATTACATAGAGCATCAGCGACCCCTGTTTACTACAGAGAGAATCAGTGACCACCATATATTAGTCAACATCAGTGACCACTGTATATTACAGAGAGCATCAGTGACCACCATATACTACAGAGAGCATCAGTGACCACTAGAGCCATAACTAAACATTTTGGAGCCTTTGCCAGAAAGTCCATTGGTGCCACCCTCTATATTTTATAAAGAGCACAACAGCATCCGTTAGTCACATTACACCGCATGGCAGTATCTATTTGTCACATTGCACCTCACGATAGCGTCCATTAGTCACATTACACCGCATGGTGACGTCCATTAGACACATTACGCCTCACGGTAGCATCTGTTAGTCACATTATGCCGCACGGCAGCATCCATTAGTCACATTACACTGCGCAATAGTGTCCGACAGTCACATTAGACCGCACGGTAGTGTGTAGTGTCCGACAGTCACATTACACAGCACGGTAGTGTGTAGCGCCCATTAGTCACATTATACCACACGGCAGCGTCCGTTAGTCACATTACACTGCACGGTAGTGTACGACAGTCACATTATACTACGCAGTAGGTGTAGTGTCCGTTACTCACATTACACCGCACAGCAGCGTCCATTAGTCACATTACACCGCATGGTGGCATCCATTAGACACATTACGCATCACGGTAGCGTCCGTTAGTCACATTACACTGCGCGATAGTGTCCGACAGTCACATTAGACCGTGCGGTAGTGTGTAGTGTCCGACAGTCACATTACACAGCACGGTAGTGTGTAGCGTCCATTAGTCACATTATATCACACGGTAGCGTCCGTTAATCACATTACACTGCACGGTAGTGTACGGCAGTCATATTATACTACGCAGTAGTGTCCGTTACTCACATTACACCGCACAGCAGCATACGTTAGTCATATTACACCACTAGAAGTGTCCGTTAGTCACATTTCACGGCACGGCAGCATCTGTTAGTCACTATTCACATTGCACCGCTCAGTAGCATCCGTTAGTTACATTATACCACACGTTAGTGTCCGAGTCACATTACACTGCACAGCAGCACCTGTTAGTCACATTACGCCACACAGCAGCGTCCGTTAGGTACAGTACATTACACTGCACGGTAGTGTCTGAGTCACATTACACCACACAGCAGCGTCAGAGTCACATTACACCACACAGCAGCGTCCGTTAGGTACATTACACTGCACGGTAGTGTCTGAGTCACATTACACCACACAGCAGCGTCAGAGTCACATTACACCGCACAGCAGCGTCCGTTAGTCACATTACACCGCACAGCAGCGTCCGTTAGGTACATTACACCGCACAGCAGTGTCCGTTAGGTACATTACACCGCACAGCAGCATCCGTTAGGTACATTACACCGCACAGCAGCGTCCGTTAGGTACATTACACCGCACAGCAGCGTCCGTTAGGTACATTACACCGCACAGCAGCGTCCGTTAGGTACATTACACCACACAGCAGCGTCCGTTAGGTACATTAGACCGCACAGCAGCGTCCGTTAGTCACATTACGCAGCATGGCAGTGTCCATTAGTCACAGTACACCACATGGTAAAGTCCGAGTCACATTATACAGAACCTGTGTAATTAATATGTGTCCCGAATTAAAGTGATGAGTTGGCAACCCTACTTACCACCCATGGGGTGGGGTGCATGTAGCCCATGACCACATCCGAGTCACATTACACTGGACGGCAACATCCGTAAGTCACATTACACTGCACATCAGCGTCCGTTAGGTACATTACGCTACACGGTAGTGTCTGAGTCACATTATACCTCACGGCAGCATCCGTTAGTCACATTAAAAAGCACGGTAGCGTCCATTAGTCACATTACACCACATGGTAAAGTCCGAGTCACATTATACCTCATGGCAGCATCCGTTTATTACATTACACCGCACGGTAGCGTCTGTAATACACACTGGCCGGAATTTAATTGATTATCACGCATGATAGATGGATAATATTGGGGGTCATTCCGAGTTGTTCGCTCGTTATTTTTTTCTCGCAACGGAGCGATTAGTCGCTAATGCGCATGCGCAATGTCCGCAGTGCGACTGCGCTAAGTAAATTTGCTATGCAGTTAGGTATTTTACTCACGGCATTACGAGGTTTTTTCTTCGTTCTGGTGATCGTAATGTGATTGACAGGAAGTGGGTGTTTCTGGGCGGAAACTGGCCGTTTTATGGGAGTGTGTGAAAAAACGCTACCGTTTCTGGGAAAAACGCGGAGTGGCTGGAGAAACGGAGGAGTGTCTGGGCGAACGCTGGGTGTGTTTGTGACGTCAAACCAGGAACGACAAGCACTGAACTGATCGCACTGGCAGAGTAAGTCTCGAGCTACTCAGAAACTGCACAGAGAAGTCTTTTTGCAATATTGCGAATCTTTCGTTCGCAATTTTGAAAAGCTAAGATTCACTCCCAGTAGGCGGTGGCTTAGCGTGTGCAAAGCTGCTAAAAGCAGCTTGCGAGCGAACAACTCGGAATGACCCCCATTGTGTGTGTATATATATATATATATATATATATATATGTATATACACACACATATACATACAACCAGGGGGCGGAGCTTTAACGGCCCAGAGACACAGCTTGGGGAGGGCATGTGAGGGGACCTTTTGCCAATCGTGGGCACCGCTGTAGATGGACAAGGAGGCAGGCTTTTTGTGATCTGGGGGGGGGGGGGGAGCCTACTGTATATCAAACCTGGGTATGAGCTCCAGGTGACGGGGGGGAGGGAGCGCTTGTGCACAGCTGCTGGCAGCTTGGAAGAGGATAGGCAGAGATTTCCTCTCCAGTTAAACTTTCTTCTTCAGTTTAACTTTCTTCTTCGAGACAGGATTCGAATGAGGGAATACTATTGGTGATGACAGGAGACATTTTTTTTTCCTGTCAGTACTATCGGAACTGCAGGGGATCAGTGGGCCTATTTTCAGTGAGGGGCCTGGAGCTGCAGCTCCATCCGCCTCATTGGTCCGGCCCTGTATGTCTGTAAAAGCCCTTTGATGATTGTGTTATGTTACCTAAGAGGCTGGTTTTGATTTTTACATTACCTTTCAATGAATGTGTGAATATAAGGCACCTTCTCCTTATCTGTGTGAGTGCTGTAGTTAAGGGAGTCCGAGAATATAGGTGGGCTTTATGTCCTAAATCCGGTACCTTCACACAGTCCAAATCAATCGAGGTCAATAACAGAGATCAGAACACATGCAGGTGTATAACAATCACTGAATGGCTGGCCTTCCTGCCTTATATACCCACATCCTGCCGGTGACTGGCTGTGGCCTGAAAGTGGGCGGAGACCAGGGACAGCACAGAAAGTTCAAAAATGTGCAAATCTGAATTCTGATCATTCACTGCTGCGGTCCAACAGCCGAATCACAGGCTCACAGTGCACAAGTGGGGTCATTCCGAGTTGTTCGCTCGTTATTTTTTTCCGCTACGGAGCGATTAGTCACAAACTGCGCATACGCAATGTATGCAGCGTGCCTGCGCCAAGTAAATTAGCACAAAAGTTTGTGATTTTACTCACGGCGTAACAAAGTTTTTTCATCGTTCTGCTGATCGTAGTGTGATTGACAGGAAGTGGGTGTTTCTTGGCAGAAACTGGCCGTTTTCTGGGAGTGTGCGGAAAAACGCAGGCGTTTCAGGAAAAAACGCGGGAGTGGCTGGAGAAACGGGGGAGTGGCTGGGCGAACGCTGGGTGTGTTTGTGACATCAAACCAGGAACAAAAAGGACTGAGCAAATATTGTGAGAGCAAAAAAGATGGCTTTTAGGAAATATAAGCAGACACAAAATAATGAAGACAAAGAGATATATCTTGTTAGACAGAAGGAGACTAAGAAGGTAATCAGATGTACAAAGGCACAAGCTGAGGAGAAAATGGCCCAGTCAGTGGGTAAAGGAGGCAAAACTTTTTTTAGGTATATAAGCGAAAGGAGAAAAACAAAAGGCGGAATTATAAAACTAAAGACGGACACTGGGAGTCTTGTTGAAGGAGACAATTTAATAGCAGATCATCTTAATGATTATTTTTGCTCAGTATTTACTACTGAAAGAGAGGGGAAGGGGCCACAGTTAAGTTGCAGGGATATTCAGGAAAATGAAACAAGCACATTTACAGAGGAGAAGGTCCTAACAGAACTCTCAAATCTGAAAGTGGACAAATCTATGGCGCCAGATGGGATACATCCAAGGATACTAAAATAACTTAAAGAGGTGTTGGTAGCACCATTGACAGAATTATTCAACCAATCATTAGCTACAGGAGTAATTCCAGAGGACTGGAAAAGAGCAAACGTAATCCCACTGCACAAAAGTGGAAGCAAGGAAGAGGCAAACAACTACAGACCAGTGAGTCTTACATCAGTAGTAGGGAAATTGATGGAAACACTCTTAAAAGAAAGAGTTGTAGATTATCTCAAATCCAGCAATTTACAGGATCCCAAACAGCATGGATTCACTGGGGGGAGATCATGTCAAACAAATCTTATTGACTTTTTTGATTGTGTGACTAAGGTGATGGATAAAGGTGGAGCCATGGATATAGCTTATCTAGACTTTAGTAAGGCTTTTGACACTGTTCCACATCGCAGACTGCTAAATAAACTTGAAAGTTTGGGATTGGATATTAGGATTATTGAATGGATAAGATCTTGGTTGAAGGATAGAAAACAGAGAGTTGTGGTAAATGGAGTGCATTCACAGGAGGGAAATGTTACCAGTGGAGTACCCCAGGGATCTGTACTTGGACCAGTGCTTTTTAATATCTTTATTGGTGACATTGCAAATGGCATTAAAGGGATAGTATGCCTTTTTGCAGATGACACACAGGTATGCAACAGGGTAGACACACCAGGTGGGGTAAAACAAATGATTGAGGATCTAGGTAGACTAGAGGAATGGTCAAGAGCAATTACAGTTTAATGCCAAAAAATGCAAAATCATGCACTTGGGTCTCAAAAATCCAAAAGCTAAATATAGTATTAATGGCACTATACTGGAAACTACTGAGGAGGAAAGGGATCTAGGAGTCACTATTTCAGATGACTTAAAGGCAGGTAAGCAATGTAACAAGGCAATGAGGAAGGCTAGTCAGATGCTTGGCTGCATTGGGAGAGGAATCAGCAGCAGAAAGAAAGAAGTAATAATGCCACTGTATAGGTCATTGGTACGGCCTCATCTAGAATACTGTGTTCAATTCTGGAGGCCATATCTTCAAAAGGATATTAATACATTAGAAACTGTACAAAGGAGGGCAACTAAAATGGTGCATGGCCTACATCACAAAACGTACCCGGAAAGACTAAGAAATCTCAATATGTATAGTTTGGAGCAGAGAAGGGAAAGGGGGGACATGATAGAAACTTTCAAATATATCAAGGGTTTTAACAAAGTCCAGGAGGGAAACATTCTCCAAATGAAGAGAAGCAATAGGACACGAGGACATGCACTGAGACTGGAGGGGCGGAGGTTCAGGGGAAATTTGCAGAAAAATTATTTCACAGAAAGGGTAGTGGACAAGTGGAATAGCCTCCCATCAGAGGTGATAGAGGCTAAGACAGTAGAGCAATTTAAACATGCATGGGATAGACATAAGGATATCCTTACAAAGAAATAAGGATCAAATAAGGTTAGAGATAAAAATAATGTAAAAAAAAAAAAAAAGGGGCAGACTAGATGGGCCAAGTGGTTCTTATCTGCCGACAAATTCTATGTTTCTATGTTTCTATGAGCTGGTCGCAATGGCAGAGTAAGTCTGGAGCTACTCAGAAACTGCAGGGTAATCGTTACGAGAAAATTAGCAAATCTTTCGTTCGCAATTCTGCTATGCTAAGATACACTCCCAGAGGGCAGCGGCTTAGCGTGTGCAATGCTGCTAAAAGCAGCTAGCGAGCAAACAACTCGGAATCACCCCCTAGGTCCTGGGTTTCATATCTTCCTAAACACAGCTATGCTTTCTATTGGGAGCGCATAATAGCATGCTTCTAAAACATTGGAGCTTCCACTCAATATTCCCTAACTCAAAATCATGTGTACTAGATTCGTGTCTGTTCTATTCAGCAATTACCATAGTAATATGTTTGTAGATCGTGAAAGGAAACCAAAGCACATGTAGGAAACTGATTCCAGCCTGCACCCAGAGGCGGATTGGGATCCGGCCATTAGGTCGACAGTAGTAGGTCGACACATGTCTAGGTCGACCACTATTGGTCGACAGTAAGTAGGTCAACATGGTTTCTAGGTCGACATGTTCTAGATCGACATGAGTTTTTCAATTTTAATTTAATTTTTTTCATTTTTTTAACTTTTTCATACTTTACGATCCACGTGGACTACAGTTGGGAACGGTAACCTGTGCCGAGTGCAGCGGTAGCAGAGCGAGGCACCTTGACTGAAGCATGGTGAGCAAAGCAAGCCATGCGAGGGGACAGAGTGCACTAATTGGGGTTCCTGGTCACTGTACGGAGAAAACAACACCAAAAAAAGTAAAAAAAACTCATGTCAACCTAGTACATGTCGACCTAGAGTTCCTGTCGACCTAGAAACCATGTTGACCTACTTACTATCGACCAATAGTGGTCGACCTAGACACTGTCGACCTAAGTTTAATCTACCTAACATACCACACCCAGGCGGATTTAGGGCATACTTGCTTAACCTCCTGGAACAGCTGGGAGGCTCCTGAAAATCGGGTGCTGCTCCAGGCCCACCAGTGTGAGGACACCCCTAGGCCCCGTTATAAGCCCACATTTGATGATAACCAATTTACTAAATTAGTATCACATGCCTAATGGGAAATTCACCACAGCCTGCACCGGGATGTAGTTATGTTCCTGGTGCCTGGGATCCCGTCCACCAGAATGCCAGCAGGGAACCAAGGGCTATTCCCACTCGTGGGTGTCCACAACACCCATTGTGTGGGAATAGAACCTTTGGCGACCGCAGCGAGTCACTGAGCCCGCCACGCTGCAAGCCACCAAGCCTGCATTGTGGCGAGCGCAGCAAACCCCCGCAACATGCTTTGTTGCGCTCACCCCCTTGTCGGCATTCTGGCGGTTGGGTACCCGGCGTCACCATGCTGACCGTCGGTATCCCGGGCGCCAGTCAAGCAATCCCAACCCCATCTTATTGGTCAGGGGCTCTTGAAGCTTTAGTACCTGCTAGCAGCTCTGTGAACTGATCTTCCAGTAGTTGTGCTGCTGAATGCCAAATTATAATCAGTTTAGCTTCATTTGATTGATTGTTATTGGTCTAATTCTACTAGGGGCTTTTTTTTTTGCAGAATCTTATCTGAATCTGACCCGGTCTACCACCATGCCCCCTCAACAAGGCCTGAATAATGAGGACCCTCCCCACTCCATCCAGGGTATACATCTACTCCCCACCAGCTTCAGCGTGCTGCTGTATGCAGCGTTAGACTGTACGCTAGAGACTGAGGCTATCTGTCACTCTAGACTTGGAGCTCCACCTCACATACCGAGGGGTAGATTTATTAAGATCAGTGAAGTGATAAAGTAGAAGGTGATAAAGGACCAGCCAGTCATCTCCTAACTGTCATTTTTCAAACCCAGCCTGTGACATGGCAGTTAGGATCTGATTGGCTGGTACTTTATCACCTTCCACTTTATCACTTCACCGAGCTTAATAAATCTGTCACTGCCTGTATGCCTGGAGAAGTGATAAAGCGGTGATAAGCGCAAGGTGATAACGCACCAACCAATCAGCTCCAATATGTAAATTAACAGTTTGTAGCTGATTGTCTGGTGCATTGTCACCTTCAACTTATCACCGGTTTATCACTTCTCCAGGCTTAATACATCTGCCCCACAGTCACCAACCGCACCGTACCAGTAATATTTAGCACTTCTCATCTCCGCAGATCTAGGGCCTAATTCAGACCTGATCGGTCGCACAGCAGCCGATCAGGTCTGAACTGCACATGCTCCGGCGCCGCAGTGTGCCGGCGCATGGCAGACAGCTGCTGCGACCCGGACAGTGACGAGTAGCTCAATGCCAGCGCTCAGGAGCTGTGATGGTAGGTAGCTACTCCTCAAATACAAAAGCATTGCGACGGGGTAGGGCCTGACATGCGGGGCGGACTAGCCCTGTGCTGGGCGTCCCCCCCCACATGTGAGGGAAGCTGATCATAGATGTGCTAAATTTAGCACATCTACAATCAGGTCTGAATTAGGCCCCTAATACCGGACAAACTGCATCCCATATTGAATTAATACCTGACGTAGGGTCTATTCATGAAGCAGAGAAAAGTGTGGAGAAGTGAGCCAGTGGAGAAGTTGTCCATGGAAACCAACCAGCATTGAAGTAACATTTATCATTTGCATACTATACAATTGTACGGAGCAGCTGATTGGTTGCCATGGGCAACTTCTCCACAGGCTCACTTCTCCACTCTTTTCACTGCTTCATAAATTGACCCCATAGATTGTTACATTGGTGATACCCACAGTGCCATGTTGAAATGGGGTTAATGCCAGTGTCATTTTAAAATAAAGTTGATTTAAATATGACCAGTTGGAGGAGTCTCGGCGGTTGTTGATAGGTGGACCTGTGTGCACCTGCCGGGCTGGAAGCCGGATCCACCACAGCTGTCACAGGAGGAGCAAAGCCTACAGAGAGTGCCAGGATTAGAGAACATCCCCAGGTGGATCCAGACCTCAGGAGAGAGCCACAGGTAGTGGAAAGGCTTCTGGCTGAGTGGATAAATTGAGAGCTGTATTTACTACAGATCTGTGAGGTAACTTTGTGGCATGCTTGCCTAATCTAGCCGGATCCTGCAGGAGAAACCTGGTTTTTCAGGTAGTCCCCCACAGCCCCGTAAGAGTGGGCACCCCTCCCGCATTCTGCCCACTTTACTATGAATATGGAAACAAATACGTCAAAAACGTGGTCTGGCAGAGGGGGCAGGGCCTAAAGACACGATGCTATGCTAATAAAGTCATTTTAGCCCCACCCCCATGCAAATACAATCCAATTCGGCTGTTTCCCCATGAGGGGGAAGGGCTTAACAACGCTATTAATGCAGCCAATAAAGTAGGTAAGTATGCTTTGTGGGCAATAATCGCCCATATTATAAATCTGCTGTACACAGAAGGACAGGCACTTACCCAGCCAGCACATATGTAATATAAGTTGAAGGAGGAGGAGACAATTAACCAGGGACTTCATCAGTTTTAACCATGATTAGTTAACTGTGCCAGATAAAGCTTTTGCCCGGAAGCCACAGTTAAATTGTGACTGAAAGTATGGCTGCAACCAAATCACTACCATTAGAGTCAGGTTAGCTATTCCAGCAGAGGCGTAAAGGTGGGAGGCAATGGAGTCAGCTGATGCTGGGGACACCTCTCCTCCCGTTCAGTCAAATTAATTGATATAGATACACATTTCATAAGTGTCATACCCAGGATTAGAACCCACAATCTATTACACTGGAAGCAGACACCTTACTGATGGAGCTATTTGCTGCTGTATAGGAAGCATGAGAATTCTAACTATATGAAGTTACTTCTCTGACAATTACACGTAACT
Organism: Pseudophryne corroboree; assembly: GCF_028390025.1. Taxonomy (NCBI): domain Eukaryota; kingdom Metazoa; phylum Chordata; class Amphibia; order Anura; family Myobatrachidae; genus Pseudophryne; species Pseudophryne corroboree. Next base: position 69,275,507 of record NC_086447.1, read on the forward strand.
TCATATAGTTAGAATTCTCATGCTTCCTCTACAGGAGCAAATAGCTCCATCAGTAAGGTGCCTGCTGTCAGTGTAATAGGTCATGGATTCTAATCCTGGGTATGACACTTGCAAAATAATTGTCAGAGAAATAATCAGCATTGTGAGTAACTGAGCAGATCAACGTAGTGTGTGCCTACATGTTACATAGATCTGCCTAGTGGCAATGGTTTTG